>NC_080546.1:7581019-7633519 GCF_028640845.1 Ahaetulla prasina | reverse complement strand
AGAGAGAAAAGAAAGAAGGAAGGAAAAGATAGAAAGAAAGAGGGAGAGAGAGAGAGAGAGAGAAAAGAAAGAAGGTAGGAAAAAAGAAAAAGAAAGAGAGAGAGAGAGAAAGAGAGAGAGAGAAAAGGAAAGAAGGAAGGAAGGGAGAGAGAGAGAGAGAGAAAGAAAGAAAGAAAAAAAGAAAGAAAGAAAGAAAGAAAGAAAGAAGGAAAGAAAGAAAGAAAGAAAGAAAGAAAGAAAGAAAGAAAGAATTGTCCTCAAGTTTCAGAAGAAGCTCAGATGAATTTAGGACTGGTTTCCCCATGGCTGCTAGATTCAGTAAGCAGAAACTGGGCAGTGTGGACTCTTGTACACAAAACTCGTACCATTTCATAGCACATAATACATTCATTTGGGACCATTTTGTTCCTTGTCACACCTCATGGGTCATTTCCACGCAGCCCCTTCACTCCAGCGTGAAACGATTTTCCAAAAGAAAAAAGAAAACACAAAAACTATTCACCGGAAGCATTAAGCTATAGAGAAGGGTTGTAGAAGTACACAATCTGTTTCTTTCTGTTTTGAAATGTCAGCCTGCCCAAAAAAAGGAACTTTCCTTTCAAAATATTGCTGTTGAAGTCCTGTTATTAAAATAACTGTCTCTTAACAGTTTGAGACGAGAATTTTGTTTGAGCGAGAAGAGGCAAAATTACATATGTAACCTGCTTAGATGTTTGCTGACAGAAATTCCTTATTTTTCACAGAGAACTTATGGAAAAATGAAGAACTCTTAACTAATCTTAGATATTAAATATTTCTATGGGAAATAGGACTTTAGCTTGCTCCCGTAAACTTCCAAATTTTCCTAATCCATGTATAAACTTAAATCATATCATAAATTGAGGATGTATTATTTTCACTAATAAAATGTAGAGGCTATATACTTTCCCTTTTTATTTTATACTTCTTAATGTTTTAGATTGATCATCCGGGTAAACATATGAAGAAAATGGGAGTTTGCAAGAGTGCAGAGAAGAGCAACAAAGAGGATTAGGGGATTAGAGGCTAAAACATATGAAGAACAGCTGCAGGAAATGGGTATGTCTAGCCTAATGAAGAGAAGAACTAGGGGTGACATGATAGCAGTCTTCCAATATTTGAGGGGCTGCCACAAAGAAGAAAGGATCAACCTATTCTTCAAAGCACCTGAAAGCAGGACAAGAAGCGACAGATGGAAACTAACCATGGAGAGAAGCAACCTAGAACTAAAGAGAAATTTTCTGACAGTGAGAACAATTAATCAGTGGAACAACTTGCCTCCAGAAGTTGTGAATGCTCCAACCCTGGAGGTTTTTAAGAGATTGGATAACCATTTGTTTGAAATAGTATAGAATAACAGAGGTGGAAGGGACCTTGGAGGTCTTCTAAAACATTTATAATGTTTTATAATGTTTTATAACATTATAAATTAAATTATATAGCTTATAAAACATTTGCTAGACCTTAATATTTTCAAAATTGCATCCTTTATCATTTTCATTTCCCTCTTCTGCTCTTCCACCACTTCCTTAAAATCCAACGTCTCTTTCTCTATTTCATCAAATTTTTGATCTATTTCTGAAAAACGAATCTCCAAAAACTCCTGTAAAGAGTTTCTTAATTCCTTTTTAATCTCTTCTTTTAAGTTTTGAATCTGAACTGAAGAAATTTCAAAGTTTTTAGTAACTTTTGGTACTATTTGCTTAAAAGCCATTTTTTAAAATATAGCCTAATAACGGATAAAAGGAGGTTAAAAAAGAAAAATTCAAAAAACTTTTCTTCTGAATCACTATAATCCTAAAGAAGAAGAAGAAATATAAATCATAAAATTCTCATTTCTTCCATTTAGTCAGTGTCTTCCTGAATATCTTCTAATTCCACACTAGCTGTTAATAAGCATTTTTTTAACTTTCGTTTCTAAAACACACATTCCGCAAAACGCCATTTGCTTTCTTCTCTCCTATCTTCGCAACAAGTATATCCTCAGGGGATTGCAGTCTTCTTACAAACAAATGCTAGAACTCCAGTGTCTCCTCCCTCCGCGTTACAATCCATCATAAATCAATTTCTGCCATGGAGGCTGGATGCTACGTTTTTTTTCTGTCAAAAGACAGATGCATCTTCGAGTCTGGATCTTTTCAGGCTATGGAAGGAGCACTGCCCTCAAGCCCCCAGGAACTTTCTGTGGCTTTTTCGGGTGTCTCAACTTCAGCCTGAATGCTCATCTCTCCCTCTTTGCCCGAGGGAAGAGACTTACAAGCTGTCGGACAATAGATTTACGATGTCCTGACAGCTCTACAGACTACGGAGTTAGTAGTCTAAACAAGACTGCTTTCAACGAAGCGGAGCCAGTCCTAAGCTCTTATTAAACTCTTGTATTCAGATGGAAGATAATCTTGAAGAAATTAATAAAGCTAATTTAGAGTTGCAAAGGAAAATAGAGGAAATTCAAAAGAATCAAAATAATTGGAACTTAGATAATAAGATGGAAGATAGACAGGCAAAGGTAGATAGGGCAGATGAAGAAAGAGTAATATTACAATATAGATTAATGGAATATGCTATAAGGGTGAGGGGATTGAGGCAAAATAGGAAGGAAAATTTAAAAGAGATTTTTATGCAAGCCTTTGCTCAGATAAAGGGTGTGGAGCCAGAAGACTTTGAGATTAATATTGAAAGAATTTATCATGTTAATTCTTGGTGGGCAAGACAAAATAGATTACCGAGGGATGTGGTTATTTATTTTACAACTAAAAAGATTAGGTATGAAATCTTGCAAGTTTTTTATAAAAATAAATTTCAAATATTGGGACAAGATATAAAAATGATGAAGGAAATTCCTCCTAAAATGTTAAGAAAGAGAAGAGAATTTGCTTTTTTAGTGGATGAGTTTAAGAAACATCAGATATATTTTAGATGGGAAGTTCCAATGGGTTTGTCAGTGAATTTTAGAGGCAGAAAGTATTTTCTTAATTCAGTTATGAAAGCAAGACATTTCTATATTAATGTTTTAAAGAGTGGGAATCCTTTGTCGTTAGATGCTAAGCTAAATGGTTTGGAAATGATGGAAAATGGAGGAGAGGGGAGGAATGTTTAAGATGTGAATATGATGATTATGGTTAATTTTTGAAATTGATTTGTTTAGGATACAAATTATAGGATTTTTGCTATTTGCTATTTGTATGGTATAAACCTATGGGATGATATTATTTAATTGTGAAGGATGGAAAGTAAAATTTATGAATTTAGATAATGTTGTGGATGTAATGATTTTGATTGTTTACTGTTATATTGTGGATGTAGCTTAAATGATTATTTGTTTTAATTGACACGTTTTTAGATAGTAAAAGTTATGAAGTTAAGTTGGAAATATTGTATTTGAGAGATTTTATTCGTAATGATATTTGACTGATGGAGTAGTATTGGAAGATTGGACATTAAATGTTATGACAATTAAAGAAATATATAAGTGATGAGTATTTGAGTTCGAGAAGCTGGATCGTAATTTAAGAAATGGACTTATGAAATTTGAAGAAATATACAAGTGGGGGGAAAATTTGAATTTGAGAAGATGGACTAATTTTTAAAATGGCTGTAAGAAGAACGGACATTAAATGTTATGACAATTGAAGAAATACATAACTGATGAAAATTTGAGTTTGAGAAGATGGACTGTAATTCAAGAAATGGACTTATGAAATCTGAAGGAGTATACAAGGGGGAAAAAATTTGAATTTGAGAAGATGGATCAATTTTAAAAATGGATTGTAAGAAGAAGTAATATGTGAAGTTGGTACTGTTTCTTGTCTTTTTTCTTTTTTATTATTCTTTCTTATCTCTTTATTTTTATTGTGAGGGGATTTAGAGTTTTAAATTTTTGAGGGTGGGAGTTTATGTATATTTTGTATATTTTAGCTTGTGATTGTTGGTCACAATACCTGGTATTTGCTCTGGGAAGCCTGGGGGGGAAGGGGGAGGAGGGGGGAGGGGGGGAAATGATACATGGATTGGTTATTAATGTACAGTAATTATTATTTTATATTATTATAATAATGTACAGTAATGTTTGAAGATATGAAATTAAAATTTAAAATGATATTGGGGCTGCTCGACTGCCATTTCAGAAAGAAAAGGAGAGAGGAGTAGAAGGAGGGAAGAAAGTAGGTAGGAAAGAGTTGAGAAGGAGGAGGGGAATAAGATGGTTAGATAGGGTGGAAGAAGGGAGGAGTGGAGAAGGAGGAGAGGAAGTAGTAAAGTGAAGGAGATGAAGGATGGAAAGTAAAATTTATGAATTTAGATAATGTTGTGGATGTAATGATTTTGATTGTTTACTGTTATATTGTGGATGTAGCTTAAATGATTATTTGTTTTAATTGACACGTTTTTAGATAGTAAAAGTTATGAAGTTAAGTTGGAAATATTGTATTTGAGAGATTTTATTCGTAATGATATTTGATTGATGGAGTAGTATTGGAAGATTGGACATTAAATGTTATGACAATTGAAGAAATATCTAAGTGATGAGAATTTGAGTTTGAGAAGCTGGACTGTAATTTAAGAAATGGACTTATGAAATTTGAAGGAATATACAAGTGGGGGGAAAATTTGAATTTGAGAAGATGGACTAATTTTAAAATGGCTGTAAGAAGAACGGACATTAAATGTTATGACAATTGGAGAAATATATAAGTGATGAAAATTTGAGTTTGAGAAGATGGACTGTAATTTGAGAAATGGACTTATGAAATTTGAAGGAATATACAAGGGGAAAAAATTTGAATTTGAGAAGATGGATTAATTTTAAAAATGGATTGTAAGAAGAAGTAATATGTGAAGTTGGTACTCTTTCTTGTCTTTTTTCTTTTTTATTATTCTTTCTTATCTCTTTATTTTTATTGTGAGGATTTAGAGTTTTAAATTTTGAGGTGGGAGTTTATGTATATTTTGTATACTTTAGCTTGTGATTGTTGGTCATAATACCGGTATTTGCTCTGGGAAGCCTGGGGAAGGGAGGAGGGGGAAATGATACATGGATTGGTTATTAATGTACAGTAATTATTATTTTATATTATTATAATAATGTACAGTAATGTTTGAAGATATGAAATTAAAATTTAAAATGATATTGGGGCTGCTCGACTGCCATTTCAGAAAGAAAAGGAGAGAGGAGTAGAAGGAGGGAAGAAAGTAGGTAGGAAAGAGTTGAGAAGGAGGAGGGGAATAAGATGGTTAGATAGGGTGGAAGAAGGGAGGAGTGGAGAAGGAGGAGAGGAAGTAGTAAAGTGAAGGAGATGAAGGATGGGAAAGTAGTAGAGGGTAAAGGGAGGTTGTGAAGAAAGGAAATGGCAGTCGGGCAGGCCTGAATCAGTAATAAATAAAAATTAATGATTAATGATGGATAATAGTTTGTACATAAATATGATGTTGGAAAATGGAAATAAAAAAATTAAAAAAAAAACATTTGCTAGACCAATACTTGAATACAGCTCGCCTGTCTGGAACCCATACCACATTTCAGACATCAATACAATTGAACGTGTCCAGAAATATTTTACAAGAAGAGTTCTCCACTCCTCTGAATATAACAAAATACCTTATGCCACCAGACTTGAAATCTTGGGTTTAGAAAACTTAGAACTCCACCGCCTTCAACAGGATCTATGTTTAACTCATAGAATCATCTATTGCAATGTCCTTCCTGTTGAGGATTACTTCAGCTTCAATCACAACAATACAAGAGCAAACAATAGATTTAAACTTAATGTTAACCGCTTCAATCTTGATTGCAGAAAATATAACTTCAGTAACAGAGTTATTAATGCTTGGAACACACTACCAGACTCTGTGGTATCTACTCAAAATCCCCAAAACTTTAACCAAAAACTGTCTACTGTTGACCTCACCCCATTCCTAAGAGGTCTGTTAGGGGCATACATAAGAGCAAAATGTGCCTACCGTTCCTGTCCTACTGTTTCCTTTCATCATATCCAATTTATATAGTTATTTCATACTTATACTCATATATATGCTTATATATTATATAGTTACTTCATGCTTATGCTTATTTATTTATTTATTTATTTATTTATTATTCAAACTTATATACCGCCCTATCTCCCAAAGGACTCAGGGCGGTTTACAGGCATATAAAAACATCAATATACAAATTAAAATAATCATTAAAAAACTTATTATAATGCCCAATTATTAAAAAACAGAAATATAAATATTAAAATCAATTTAAAACCCCTCTCAATTTAAAATCTAAGCCAGTCCTGCACAGATGAATAAATGTGTCTTGAGCTCGCGACGGAAGGTTCGAAGATCCGGAAGTTGACGGAGTCCTGGGGGGAGTTCGTTCCAGAGGGCGGAGCCCCACAGAGAAGGCCCTTCCTGGGCGCCGCCAGACGACACTGCCTAGCTGACGGCACCTGAGGAGTCCCTCTCTGTGAGAGCGCACGGGTCAGTGAGAGGTATCTGGTCGCAGTAGGCGGTCCCGTGATAACCCGGCCCTATGCCATGGAGCGCTTTAAAGGTGGTTACCAAAACCTTGAAGCGCACCGGAAGGCCACAGGTAGCCAGTGCAGCCTCGCAGGATGGGTGTTATCACGGGAGCCACGAGGGCTCCATCTATCACCAGCGCAGCCGCATTCTGGACTAACTGTAGCCTCCGGATGCCCTTCAAGGAAGCCCCATGTAGAGGCGTTGCAGTAATCCAGGCGAGGCGTCACGAGGCGTGAGTGACCGTGCATAGGGCCTCCCGGTCCAGAAAGGGGCGCAACTGGCGCACCAGGCGAACCTGGTAGAACGCTCTCCTGGAGACGGCCGTCAAATGATCTTCTAGAGACAGCCGTTCATCCAGGAGGACGCCTAAGTTGTGCACCCTCTCCATCGGGGCCAATGACTCGCCACCGATGGTCAGCCGCGGATTTAGCTGACTGTACTGGGACGCCGGCATCCACAGCCACTCTGTCTTGGAGGGATTGAGCTTGAGCCTGTTTCTCCCCATCCAGACCCGTACGGCCTCCAGACACCGGGACAGCACTTCGATAGCTTCGTTGGGGTGGTCCGGTGTGGAAAAGTACAGCTGGGTGTCATCCGCGTACAGCTGGTACCTCACACCGAACCCACTGATGATCTCACCCAGCGGCTTCATATAGATGTTGAACAGAAGGGGCGAGAGGATCGATCCCTGCGGCACCCCACAAGTGAGGCGCCCGGGCCGACCTCTGCCCCTGTCAACATCGACTGCGACGGTCGGAGAGATAGGAGGAGAACCACCGATAAACGGTGCCTCCCACTCCCAATCCTCCAACCGCGCAGCAGGATACCATGGTCGATGGTATCGAAAGCCGCTGAGAGGTCTAATAGGACCAGGGCAGAGGAACAACCCTATCCTGGCCCTCAGAGATCATCCACCAACGCGACCAAAGCCGTCTCCGTGCTGTAACCGGGCGGAAACCGGACTGGAGCAGGTCTAGATAGACAGTTTCATCCAGGTGCAAGGAAACTGATATGCCACCATACTCTCTACAACCTTCGCCGTGAAGCGAAGGTTGGAGACCGGACGATAATTACCTAAAACAGCGGGTCAGGAAGGCTTCTTGAGGAGGGCCTCACCACCGCCTCTTTCAAGGCGGCCGGAAAGACACCCTCCACCAAGGAAGCGCTCGTAATCGCCTGGAGCCAGCCTCGTGTCACCTCCTGCGTGGCCAGCACCAACCAGGAGGGGCACGGGTCCAGTAAACATGTGGTGGCATTCAGCCTCCCCAACAACCTGTCCATGTCCTCGGGAGCGACAGGGTCAAACTCATCCCATAAAATGTCACCAAGACCACCCTCAGCCATCTCACCCGTATCACCGCAATCTTGGTCCAAACCATCCCGAAGCTGAACGATTTTATCGTATAGATAACCGTTAAACTCCTCAGCACGTCCTGCACGGGTCTTCCCGCCCCCCTTGGTGTAGGAGGGAGCGGGTCACCCGAAACAGGGCGGCTGGGCGGTTATCTGCCGATGCAATGAGGGAGGAGGCGTAGCTACGCCTCGCTTCCCTCAATGCCACTAGGTAAGCCCTAGTATAGGACTTCACTAGTGTCCGATCAGCCTCTGAACGGCTGGACCTCCAGGAACTCTCTAGGCATCTTCTCCGGCGCTTCATCCCCCTCAGCTCCTCGGAGAACCAAGGAGCCGGTTGGGACCTGCGCCGGGTCAGAGGCCGCAAAGGCACGACCCGGTCTAAGGCCCCCGCCGCGGCTCGTTCCCAGGCCACAACAAGTTCCTCAGCCGAGCCGTGAGCCAGACCCTCAGGAAATGGCCCAAGCTCCGTCCGGAACCCCTCCGCTTATATATACTGTTGTGACAAAATAAACAAACAAATAAACAAACAAACAAACAAACCCCCTGCTTAGGCAGGAAACCCTACACTACTTCAGACAAATGGTTATTCAACAACTTCTTAAAAACTTCCAGTGTTGGAGCATTCACAACTTCTGGTGGCAAGCTGTTCCACTGATTAATTGTACTCACAGTCAGGAAATTCCTCCTTAGTTCTAAGTTGCTTCTTTCCTTGATTAGTTCCCACCCATTGCTTCTTGTCCTGCCCTCAGGTGCTTTGGAGAATAGCTTGACTCCCTCTTCTTTGTGGCAGCCCCTGAGATATTGGAAGACTGCTATCATGTCTCCCCTAGTCCTTCTTTTCATTAAACTGACATATCCAGTTCCTGCAGCCGTTCTTCATATGTTTTAGTCTCCAGTCCCCTAATCATCTTTGTTGCTCTTCTCTGCACTCTTGCATGGTATAGGATTTCCTACTTGAGCAGTGGATTGGACCAGTGGTAGGTCGCTACCGGTTCGCCCCACTACTACTACTACTATACAACCCACTACTGGATTGGACTAGAAGACCTCCAAGGTCCCTTCCAACTTTGTTATTTTTTTAAGAATGGATAACTCTATCCCATAGACTTCTGTTCCGGTTATTCTTTTTTTGAAATACTAAAGTTTATTTTATCCAATTCCTCCACAGTGTTCCATTTTTTAAAAAAAGACAGTGAACCGATATTGCAGTGTGAACTGAAGGGATATCTCTTCCGTTCTTGCTTTTTTTTTTTTTTTTTTTTTAGCACCGCAGCCAGCCTATGCAATCAGTTAATTCCCCCCACGAATGGGACTATCTAGCTTCCAAAAAAGTGTTTCCTTTAATGGCATTTGGGGAAAATAGCAAGGGATTTGCTAGAAAGGTTTCTATTCTATTATTGTGCTTTCTTTTTTATGGTTCAGAACTTCATACTGTGCGCTCAGATTTTATTGCTATTCTTTCAGGCTCCCCAGAGCTGCACCCAAGAATGTGTTGTCTTGCAGTCCTAGGAGGCATAAACAGAGGGATAGCATCAAGATCATGTGAAGGGTTCATGCCACACTTGGAATACTGCGTTCAGTTTTGGTCGCCATGATGTAAAGAACAATCTGGAACTGAACACACTCAAAACTGTAGAAATGGTGGTAGACTTTAGGAGAAACCCTTCCATACTTCCACCTCTCACAATATTAGACAACACAGTATCATCAGTAGAGACCTTCCAATTTCTACGTTCTACCATATCGCATGACCTAAAATGGACACCTAACATCAAAAATGTCATCAAAAAAGCACAGCAAAGAATGTTCTTTCTGTGCCAACTCAGAAAGCTCAAACTGCCCAAGGAGCTGCTGATCCAGTTCTACAGAGGAATTATTGAGTCTGTCATCTGCACCTCTATAACTGTCTGGTTTGGTTCTGCAACCTAACAAGGTAGACACAGACTTCGGAGGATCATTAGAACTGCAGAAAAAATAATTGCTACCAGCCTGCCTTCCATTGAGGACCTGTATACTGCACGAGTCAAAAAGAGGGCTGTGAAAATATTTACAGACCCTTCACATCCTGGACATCAACGGTTTCAACTCAAAACAACGCTATAGAGCACTGCACACCAGAACAACTAGAGACAAGAATAGTTTTTTCCCCGAAGGCCATCACTCTGCTAAACAAATAATTCCCTCAACACTGTCAAACTAGTTATTAAGTCTGCACTACTATTAATCTTCTTTTTTTTTTTTTTTTGCAAAATTTTTTTATTTTTCCATAATAATTCCCACAATTTGACCAGTGTACAATGCAATCACTTATCCAACAATCAGTCCTATACTCAAATTATACTCAGTCAGGGCTGCTCGACTGCCACTCCCCCCTTTAATCCTTTCTTCCCTTCTCATCCTTCTTAAACTTCCCCCACCACCTTCTCCTCGCTCCTACTTCCCCTCCTCTTTCCCACTTCTCACTACCATCCTTTCTAACCCTCTATCTTCTCCTTCTTCTCCTCCTCCTATCCTTTCTTCTCCCTCCCTTCTTTCCTCCCTACCCACCTACCTACCTACTTTCTTCCTTCTTTACTCCTCTTTCCTTACCTTTTCCTTCGGGAGTGTTTGCCGAGCAGTCCCGACATTACACCATTCCAACTTGTTTAATTCTACCATTATTCCTGTACAATGGCAACCAATCAATTTATAGTCTTCCCTTCCCGCCTCCTTCCCCGAGACTTCCCAGAACAGAATACAGGGTATTGTAACTAACAAACATAATCTAAAATATAACATAAAACATATTCCATTTCACACCATCACACTATCAATTCCCTTCTTTCTTAAACTAATACATAATAATTCCTAACTTCACTCAAAAACTAATTGATATTTTTTAATCTGATACTTATTTTGAATATAATCAATCCACTTCCTCCATTCCAATATATATTTTTCTTGTGTACAGTCTTTCAAGTAGGCAGAAATTTTTGCCATTTCTGCTAAATTTGATACTTTACTAATCCATTCTCCAATTGTAGGTAAGTCTTCTTTCTTCCAATATTGTGCAATCAATAATCTTGCAGCATATAATATAACATATAATCTTCTCATATTCCCATCTCCTCCCATTTGTGACTGAATGATTGTAACCTTGTTGCTGGTATCCTTACGATTTATATTGACTGTTTCCTAATTTGATTTGATTGCTTATTTACACCCTATGACTATTATTAAGTGTTGTACCTTATGATTCTTGACGAATGTATCTTTTTTTTTTTATGTACACTGAGAGCATAAGCACCAAAGACAAATTCCTTTTGTGTCCAATCACACTTGGCCAATAAAAAATTCTATTCTATTCTTAAAAGGTTGTTGAGATTCTAGAACAGGGGTGTCAAACTCAAAGCCCATGGGCTGCACCCAGCCTGCAGGGTGCTTAGATCTGGCCCACGGGGCCACCCTGGAAACAGCGAAGGACCAGTCTGTGGTGCCTCTGCCAGTGAAAATGGAACTCAGGTGGGTGGCAGGCAGCCCTCCTGAGCTCCGTTTTTGCTGGCAGAGGGTTGCAGGAAGCCATCGCAGCTGAAAACAAAGTTTGGGAGCCAGTTTTTGCTGGCCACCACAGGTGCCCCCAACACAAGTGGCCACTCCCACCCTGGCCACTGCCCCACAAGGTTAAACACAACCCTAATGCGGCCCTCAATGAAACCAAGTTTGACATCCCTGCTCTAGAAAGAGTGCAGAGAAGAGCAACAAAAATTATTAGAGGATTGGAGGTTAAAACATTAAAATATGGCTGCTGGAATCTATTTGAATCGAATCGAATCGAATCGAATCGAATAGAATAGAATAGAATAGAATAGAATAGAATAGAATAGAATAGAATAGAATAGAATTTTTTTATTGGCCAAGTGTGATTGGACACACAAGGAATTTGTCTTGGTGCAGATGCTCTCGGTGTACATAAAAGAAAATATACCTTCATCAAGAATCATAAGGTACAACACTTAATGATAGTCATAGGGTACAAATAAGCAATCAGGAAACAATATCAATATAAATAATAAGGGTACCAGCAACAAGGTTACAGTCACACAGTCATAAGTGGGAGGAGAAAGGTGGTGGGAACGATGAGAAGATTAATAGTAGTGCAGATTTAATGAATAGTTTAACAGTGTTGGGGAATTATTTGTTTAGCAGAGTGATGGTGTTCGGGAAGAAACCCTTCTTGTGTCCAGTGCAGTGCTGTATAGTGTCGTTTTAAGGGTAGAAGCTGAAACAGTTCGTATCCAGGATGCGAGGGGTCTTTAAATGAAAAGAAGGACTAGGGGTGTCATAATGGCAGTGTTCCAATATTTGAGGGGCTGCCGCAAGGAAGAGTGGGTCAACCAAAGCACCTGAAGTCAGGACAAGAAGCAATGGATGGAAATTAATCAAGGAGAGAAGCAACCTATAAGTAAGGAGAACCTTCTGTCATGTCCCACTCCTCCGCTGACGGCCGGGTCAGGGAAATCCGAATCAGGCGTGCCTCTGCAGCTCTGCCAAAGTCCTAGCAAAGTCCTCAGGGCAGGCAGGAGACCAGAAAGTGACTTCAGCAAGATATGTTTAGACTTTGCCTGACTCAGAGAATACCAGAAAGCAGGTCCTTTATATAGGCCATGGGGTGTGGCTCCATGACTCAGCACTTATCCAGGCCTGCCCCTCCCTTCCTTCTGTTGCCTCCGTCTATCAAGTCTTCTGACGCGAGGGTCCCTCCAGTCTGCAGCTGTTGGCAATTGACCTCCCTCAGGCTCACATGCTGTGGAGGAGGGGGAGGGGTCTAGTTGCTCCGTTTGCCTGGGCATGGAGCCAGAGCTGGGGGCTGGAGATACTTCCTCCTCTTCAGCCTGTCTGGGCATGGAGCCAGGGCTGGGGCCGGGAGGCATACTAGGACATTCCTCCATGTTCGGAAGCAGATAAGAAGGCCCCGGCTGTGGTGAGATCGGACGAGACACAACACCTTCCAGACACAAGAGAACAATTCATCAGCAGAACAAGTCGCCTCCAGAAGTTGTGGGTGGTTCAACACTGGAAGTTTTAAAGAAGAGATTTGACAACCATTTGTCTGAAATGGTATAAAGCTGTCTGCTTAAGCAGGGGGTTAGACTAGAAGACCTTCAAGGTCCCTTCCAGTTCTGCTATTCTGTTATTTTGAAACCTGAATGCTCCTGGAACAATTCGCTTCTTTGGATTCTTACAGTTCAGCCCAGCATGGAGGTGAAAGAAACATGTTTGGCCATCTTTACCGACAACGCATTCCAGGTGTTGCGTGTGTGTGTGTGAAACTGTATTCACACCTATCCCACTGGTATTATTTAGCATACAGAAACACCACTGGCAGATCCATAACTTCATTCAATGTACCCGGTGTCTTCTTTTAGTGGGCATCGTTTTTCAGAGGAACAACCTTCAAAAGATGGATATCGTCTGACGGTTCACAGCCAGGGATGTTTACCGAGAAGGATCCAAGTTGTAGTTTATGGTGATTAAAGCGCGACGCAAGGAAAATCCATTTTGCTTCTCCCGTGTCCTCACTGTGATTTGAAACAGATGACACGCGTAGCAAAGGATGTTATTTATGCTTCAATTCCCATCAAGTCGTGGGAGATATGTCTAAGACCTTGCTTGCCCCCAATTCTGGAAGATCTAGAATGGCAACATTATCATTTTGCCTGCCGACTTCAACCAGGGAGTCCCCATATCTCTGACAGAAACATAGATCATCAGTTGAGACCTGTCCCCAGAAGTCTAACTTTTCTGCCATTCGATTTCCCAGTTATTTTGTTTTTCCTTGTTCAAAGCAGAATTAGTTCCGGGTATTAGGTACGGTGGCCTAGAGGTGGAGCTCTCACCTCACAATCAGGAGGACGTGAGTTCGAGCCTAGGTAGAGGCAGATATTTCTCTCTCTGGGCACAGTGAGAATATTACCTGCTGAACAAAACTCCGCATTGGCAACAGGAATGGCATTTAATAGCATCTGGCCATTAAAACACTCTGCTAGCTCCATTCAGTTGCCCAGACTCCACCTTGCAGGGGATTATGGGGTCATTAAGATGATAAAAGAATTGAATTGAATAGAATAGAATTTTATTGGCCAAGTGTGATTGGACACACAAGGAATTTGTCTTGATGCATATGCTCTCAGTGTACATAAAAGAAAAGCAGAGTGTACATAAAAGAAAAGGAGAATTTGTTCCCCAAAAGAAAGGAAAAATGAGTAGACTGTCTGGAGACATTGGGCCAGTTTATCTCTCTCAGGCCTATGAAGAAGGCAAGGGCAAATCACCTCTGAAAATCTTGGCAAAAAACCCTGCAGGGATTAGTCCAGGCAGTTGCCAGCAGTCAATGCTGATTCAATGGCGCGCACACAAATGTCAATAGCTTCCCAGTTGACATTGTAATTGAATTCGTCTTTTTGTTGGGAAGATTAATGGATTTCCTTCATGTCTTCTGACTGTCAGCTGATATTAGTAGAGGCATTCTGCCAATCTTCTAACCGTGTCTCCCGCAAAGTGGTTGTTACAGTCCTTACATGGTGAGATATACATGATTCCTACGTTTCCCCTTTGGGTATTGAGTTTTTAGGTTTGCTTAATGTGCTTTGGAAGGATTTTGTTGGTTTGTGCACTCCAGTGATGTTAAGAGGTAGAGGGAAGCTCAGATCTCTGTTTCCCTTGTTAGTTCCCCTGAATTTCCAATTCAGTCACATAATTATTCATCACTACGCATTATAGACGTCTTCTCCACAAATTACTTGGATGTATTCATCTTCATGTGACCAAGCTTGCTATTGATTTGGATCAAACATGTTAGTCCTACAAGGATGTTTAAAAAAGGAGAAGAAAAGTGGGGGAGAAGGAAGGGAGGGGAGGAGGGAGGGGAGGAGGGAGAGGAGGAGGGAGAGGAGGAGGACGAGGAAGAAGAGGAGGAAGAGAAGGAAGAGAAGGAGGAAGAAGAAGAAGGGAGACGAAAAGGAAGAGGAGGAAGAGGAAGAGGAAGAAGAAGAGGAGAAGGAAGAAAAAGAGGAGAGGAGGAGGAGGAGGAGGAGGAGGAGGAGGAGGAGGAGGAGGAGGAGGAGGAAGGAGAAGAAGAAGAGGAGGAGGAGGAGGAGAAGGAGGAGAAGGAGGAGGCGGAGGAGGAGGAGGAGGAGGAGGAAGGAAGAAGAAGAGGAGGACGAGGAGGAGGAGGAAGATGAGGAGGGGGAAGGAGGGGAAGAGGTGGAGGAGGAGGAGGAGGAGGAGGAGGAGGAAGGAGAAGAAGAAGAGGAGGACGAGGAGGACGAGGAGGACGAGGAGGAGGAAGATGAGGAGGGGGGAGGAGGAGGAGGAGGAGGGGGAGGAGGAGGAGGAGAAGAAGAAGAAGAAGAAGAAGAAGAAGAAGAAGAAGAAGAAGAAGAAGAAGAAGAAGAAGAAGAAGAAGAAGAAGAAGACGGCATAATTACAATTAGCATTATCCACTGTACTGTACCCTCTGGCTTTATAATTTGCTTTTTATGCATCACTTGGGAAAATAAAAATAATGAGTCATACCAGCATATTTTTTCAAAGAGATCAACGTATAACTGAAATACAAATACATGGGCAACTGAATATTCCCATGTTCAGCCCGAGTCAGCCCTGATAGGTGGCTGTGGCAAAGATTAAGAGAGAGACCCACATAAAGATACTTTGCAAATTTTTTTTCCTGCGCACATGGTAAATTCGTATGAAAGCCTGCGGTGAAGACTCTATTAGTCCAGAAAAGGTTATCTGGAAGAAAAGGAATTCATGAAATGCCCTTTTCCTATTATCAATGTCAGTGAATAACTATGATAGAAAAAAGAACTGACAAGAGTGTTTCAGATGTAATAGTGGAGAGACTCTGAGTTGTTTTATTCCCCCAACCTCCTTTTGCTGGGAGATTATCGTGTTCGGGAGAACAGAAATGTAAGCAGTGAAAAAGCAGATAGGATAATCATGAAATTTTTGGCATTCTGTTGTGACCCAGGTTCCTGGACCCGGACTCCTGGACTCGGATGATTCAGAAAGTGAGGGAGAAGACCTGGCAAGGCCTGCTTCTCTTGGGCCCTCTCCCTCCCTGGCACCCACCCAAAGGGAGGAGGAGGGGCCGGCAAGGCCTGATTCTCCCGGACCTTCTTCTGATTTGGCAACGCCCCAAGAACAGTTTTGGCTTGATGCAAGACTGCGCAGATGTGACTGGCGCGCGCAGCAGAGGAGGCGTTGGGACAAAGCCAAAGAATGATGAGTCATGCAGTGACATCTACAGATGCTATAAAAGCAGTAGGTGGAACTTCCTGGCTTTTTGTCTTGGACAAAGCAATGAATTTGCGTGGGCAAACTGTATCAATGGAGGGAAGAATATATTCGTGAGTAACTCTGGCCTGATTTATAATTTCCTCGTTATCTCCAGAGACTTGGCAGGCCCATGGGTAGACGTGGCCAGAACATTTATCTATGTAAATAAATTAGAAAAGAAGGCCTTTGACTGACTCTTTGTTGGGAGTATTGGGGAAGGGAAACAGAACACATTCGTTGGCAAAACCGTGTCTCTCACTCAGAGATCTTGGATCATACGAAATCCACCAGCGTTGAATCCCTGGTTATCTGGACTGGATGAGATGCATAGGATACACATGTGGCAGTGGGTTTTTCATTATGGTACTACCGGTTCGCTGTGCGCATGCATGCTCACTTCGTGCACGTGCCTTGTTTGTGTGCACGCCTGCCTTCCATGCATGCACCCGGCCTTCTGCACTTTGTTTCCGCCTGCATTTTGTTTGCGTGTGTGTGGTGACCCAGGCCCAAGTAGGTAGTAGGAAACTCAGTCCGTGAAAAAAACAAAAACAAACTTTATTCGAACAGCTGAGAATTACTTCATTCCCAGCGTCGTTCAACTCAAATGAAATAAAATTCCTCCCAACACAAATTCCTCAGTCCTATCGCAAACCTTGGTCCAATTAGGCAAACTGCCAAAGGCCTTTCTCGGCAAGCGTTCAGAAGTCACAAAAATAAATGCAAGTGTCATGTCCCCCTCCCCCTCCGACGACCGGGTCAAGGAAGTCCGTATCAAACGTGGCAACGAAGCCTCTGCAGCTTGCCAAATTCCTTCGAGGTTTATCAGGGCAGGCAGGAGTCCAAGTTGTGACTTCAGCGATATCAGCAAACTAGATGAGACTTTGCTTGACTTAAGGTTGGAATGCCAAAAGCAGGTCTTTTATATAGGCTGTGGGGTGTCGCTCCATGACTCAGCATTTATCCAGGCCTGCCCCACCCTTCCTTCTGCTGGCGTCGCCTCTCAGATCTCTGGAAGCGAGGATCCTCCCACTTTGAATTCTCTTCAGCTGGATCTGCTGTCAGTAATTCCAACACATGGCTGGCTTCCTGCTCACATACTGTAGAAGTGAAGTTTATCGGGCTTGTCTGTTCGCTCCTGACATCCTGTCCGGGCATGGGGCCAGGGCTGGGGGCTGGAAGCATGACAGGCCATTCATCTTCATTATCAGACTCAGAGTCTGATAACAGGCCCGGGTGGAGAGGGGAGGGGCCCGGCTGAGGAGAAGAGGGAGGACGAGGCTCAACAGCAAGACGTAGACGAAGCAGAAGGCGAAGCTACCAGCGTTGTTTTCCGGCAAAGCTCAAATGCCGTTACTGGTCTGTTTTAAGCCTTATGGGAGGGGCCAATCATCTCTTGGCCCTACTCCCGAGTGGTCCTTTTTGCTTGAGCAGCTGTTCTCATGCGTGTATTAGGAAAAGGCTCTTCCTGTTCCTCTGCCTCACTACTATCAGTCTCTGGAGGCTCCGGAGTCCGCACCTCACTCCCCGATGGCCCTGGCCTCACCTCAGCCTCATCGCTGTCCGACTCCGTTGCCAGCTCCGCAGGCTGCAGGCAGACCACAACAGTGTGTGCCTTTCGTACATGCTCTTTGCTTGCACACACGCCTTTTGCGCATGCACCCAGCCACAATAATGTGCCTAAATAGGATGGCATAGAGCCAGGGCAGGTAGACGGACCCACCCGCGATTTCTACTATTGGTTCGGGCGATCCGGTCTGAACCACCTGAATACCAGAGTGGATGAAGGTCATATACCTGAAAAAGCAACAAGGCAAATCCAATTGACCAACCCTCTTTTATCCACATATTAGAATGGGTGTATTGATTGTATCCTAATAATTTCATCCAAGTCATTTCTAAAAAAAAAAGAGTACACCAAACCAGTTTAATCTATCTAACCATCTGCTCATCCATCCATCTTTCTTTCTTTCTTTCTTTCTTTCTTTCTTTCTTTCTTTCTTTCTTTCTTTCTTTCTTTCTTTCTTTCTTTCTTTCTTTCTTCCTTTTGGATCTAATAAAGATGATTTGTAGTTCAGGACTGAAAGGAGACCTGCTCTTTGAGTTTGGTTGTTTTCTTGCAGTCATTTCACTACCCAACTAGGTAACAGCATCAGTGTTGTAGTGAAGGTGTTACATTCCATGCTTACACAATCAACATTCAGCATTTGGCAACTAGCTTTTTTTTTATAACCGAGGCAGCATCCCGGGTTCAAATCATTGCCATTTACAATTTTCCCAGCCAGCCTCTGAGAGGCAAAGTCATTGGGGGGAACTGGATTCATTCAATGACCACATGATTCACTTAACAACTGCATTGATTCACTTAACAACCATGGCAAAAAGAAAGTCCTTAAATCGGGCATAGCAACCAATTCTTGCTTAGAATTTCTGGCCCCAGTTGTAATCATAATGAGAGGGCTCCCTTAAGCCAATGTCCATCCCGTGATAAAATTTCTAAATACTACAGGTCCAGAAACATACAATTTGCCTTATGCTATTTCGCTTCTCTTGAATTTCAACTGTTGCAATCCCACAAGGAGAGGATCAGAAAACCCAGAGAAAAGAAGATGTAAAGAAAACGCAGAGCATTGTCTGCAAGTCAAATTATATTATTTTAATAACTATTTCTATGTGCCAGCTTGTACTTCTGCCTCTAAATTATTCATCATATTCTAGTCTGGTCTGTAAATGCTAAAGAAAAGCTTACAGGCTCAAATATTCATAATGGGAATAAAATATTGATAGGGAAAGTAAGTGAATTAAAATAAGGACATAGATCCAACTATGATTCCCATGCTGTCTCTAACACTTCTGTTTCAGAGGAAGCAGACGGGCTGAAGTAAGAAATGTACATCAGAAGAGTTGGGATTTTTTTAAAAGCCCCCAAACAGCTTGGGATCAAATAATTGAAAGACCAAAGACAGCCTGTAGAAATATCAAACTTATCTTGGTTTATTTCCAAAGATAAGCAGGATTGGTTCTTGAGTTGGGATACCATCAGAAAATGTCATCTCTATAGGATCTACAAAAAACAGCAATAAAAGTAAAAACATTGGAAGAAGACAATAATAAATTGCTTCTCTCTGACTCTGACTCTCTCTCTCTCTCTCTCTCTCTCTCTTTGTCTGTCTGTCTGTCTCTATCTCTCTGTCTCTCTCTCTGTCTCTCTCTCTGTCTCTGTCCCTCTGTCTGTCTATATCTCTCTCTGTGTCTCTCTCGTTGTCTCTCTCTCTCTCTCTTTGTCTGTCTGTCTGTCTCTCTGTCTCTCTCTCTGTCTCTCTGTCTCTGTCTCTCTGACTGTCTCTGTCTCTATCTCTGTCTCTCTGTCTCTCTCTCTGTCTGTCTATCTCTCTCTGTGTGTCTCTCTCTTTGTCTCTCTCTCTCTCTCTCTCTCTCTCTCTCTCTCTCTCTCTCTCTGTCTCTCTCTCTGTCCCTCTCTCTGTCTGTCTATCTCTCTCTCTCTGTCTCTCTGTCTCTCTCTCTCTCTGTCTCTCTCTCTGTCCCTCTCTCTGTCTGTCTATCTCTCTCTCTCTGTCTCTCTGTCTCTATCTCTGTCTCTCTCTCTCTCTCTGTCTCTCTCTCTGTCCCTCTCTCTGTCTGTCTATATATATCTCTCTGTCTCTCTGTCTCTGTCTCTCTCTCTCTCTCTCTGTCTCTCTGTCTCTCTCTCTGTCTGTCTATATCTCTCTCTGTGTCTCTTTCTTTGTCTCTCTCTCTCTCTCTCTGTCTATATATCTCTCTCTGTCTCTCTGTCTCTGTCTCTCTTACTGTCTCTGTCTCTGTCTCTCTCTCGCTGTCTGTCTCTCTGTCTCTCTCTCTCTCTCTCTCTTTCTCTCTCTCCCACCCCTGCTCAAGCACAAGACCCTATCCCATTTCAGATGAATGGTTGGCCAATCTCTTTTTAAAAAGCCTCCAGTGTTAGAGCACCCATAACTTCTGGAGGAAAGCTGTTCCACTGACTGATTGTTCTCATTGTCAGGAAATTTGTCCTTAGTTCTAGGTTGGTTCTTTCCTTGATTAGGCTCAGTTCTGGTCATAACTCAAGGACTAGGGTACGACAAGAAGCAATGGGTGGAAACTAATCAAGGAGAGAAGCAACTTAGAACTAAGGAGAAATTTCCTGACAGTGAGAACAATTTATCAGTGGAACAACTTGCCTCCAGAAGTTTCTTTCTTTTTTTAATAAGTTTTTTATTTATAACTTCTTTTCATTAAACTAGACATACCCAGTTCCTGCAACCATTCTTCATATGTTTTAGCCTCCAGTTCCCTAATCCTCTTTGTTGCTCTTCTCTGCACTCTTTCTAGAGTCTCAACATCTTTTTTACATTGTGGAGACCAAAACTGGATGCCGTATTCCAAGTGTGGCCTTACCAAGGCATTATAAAGTGGTACTAACACTTCACGTGATCTTGATTCTATCCCACTCTTAAGGCAGCCTAAAACTTTGTTGACTTTTTTTTTAAAGCAATAGCATTTAGACTTATATACCTCTTCATGGTGCTTTACAACCCTCTCTAAGCTGTTTACAGAGTCAGCCGATTGCCCCCAACAATCTGGATCTTCATTTTGCTGACCTCGGAAGGATGGAAGGTTGAGTCAACCTTGAGCCATTGAGAATCGAACTGCTGGCAGTCGGCACAATTAGCCTCCAATACTGCATTCTAACCACTGCGCCATCACGGCTCTCAATTGTGCTGTTTCTGCAACAGCACAATTGAAATGTCACTTCAGTTGGGGTCTTTTTGTGAAAAGAAACCAGAAGATGGACCAATCCAAAGACACTAGGGAATTCCTGGATGATCGGCATTTAAACAAATGAGTAGACACATTCAACAGATCCATAGAAATAAACATCTATGGAGATTCTCAGTCATCCAGGTCATGGCTGTCCAAAAGGTACTTTTTCAAGAGGCTGAAGAAGCTTCTTGGATGAAAAGTGAAACATCTTCAAAGAAAAACCAGAAAGTCCAGTTGCGTCTTGAAAAAGCACCTTTGGGACACAGGAATATACATTTATGCAAAAGAGATAATATTTATTTATTTTTATTTATATTTATTTATTTGATTTTTATACTGCCCTTCTCCCGAAGGACTCAGGGCGGTGTACAGGCAAAAATAAAACAGATAATACAATATACAATTTAAAATGCAGATTAAAAAACTTATTTTAAAATTAGCCTGATAGGTTAAAATATGCTAGACTAAAAACCCCATTTAAAATTAATTAATAAAAATTTAAAATTAATAAAATTCAGTTCAAGCCAGCCCCGCGCGAATGAAAAGATGTGTCTTCAGTTCGCGACGGAATGTCCGAAGGTCAGGTATTTGGCGTAAACCCGGGGGAAGCTCGTTCCAGAGTGTGGGAGCCCCCGCAGAGAAGGCCTTTCCCCTGGGGGCCGCCAGCCGACATTGTTTGGCGGACGGCACCCTGAGAAGTCCCTCTCTGTGAGAGCGTACGGGTCGGTGGGAGGCATGTGGTAACAGCAGGCGGTCCCGTAAGTACCCAGGCCCTAAGCCATGGAGCGCTTTAAAGGTCATAACCAACACTTTAAAGTGCACTCGAAAGGCCACAGGTAGCCAGTGCAGTCTGTGCAGGAGTGGTGTTACGTGGGAGCTACGCGTAGCTCCCTCTATCACCCGCGCAGCTGCATTCTGGACTAGCTGAAGCCTCCGAGTGCACTTCAAGGGGAGCCCCATGTAGAGAGCATTACAATAATCCAAGCGAGAGGTAACGAGCGCATGAGTGACTGTGCACAAAGCATCCCGATCAAGAAAGGGGCGCAACTGCCGAACCAGGCGAACCTGGTGGAAGGCCCTCCTGGAGACGGCCGTCAAATGATCTTCAAACGACAGCCGATCATCCAGGAGGACACCTAAGTTGTGCACCCTATCCTTTGGGGCCAGTAACTCGCCTCCAACAGTCAGCCGCGGCTGCAGCTGACTGAATCGGGATGCCGGCATCCACAGCCACTCCGTCTTGGAGGGATTAAGCTTAGAAAAAACTAAGAAGGAAACAGAAAATCCTGAACATATCTTCTCTAGCAGCCAATGCTCGGATAAGCAGGGATTAACACCAGACAAACAAGAAAGCAGAAAACAATATCCTAATCAAGGAACTTCCAAGGAGAAAACCATACATCCACCAACACTGACAGTGCAAACCAATATAAACAGAGAGCAAATCCCACTCCCTTCTAACACTGATGACGCAACCTAGTTGGGTAATGAAATGTCTGTGAGCAGAACACCAGCCTCCTCATATTTTTAACTTGGTAGAGTAACAGATACCCCCAAAACATTTTCTAAGTGAACCCCATTTCACAAAGCAACAAGCGATCTTTGTATACAGGTGCTCCATTTGGGCGCCGGGTATTTAAACTTGCAATTATCCATTTCCAGCTTAGTTCGCTGGGTGACGATCACAGGAAGTCAAATCTGCGCTGGTAGTGACTCCAAATGTGTTAATGAAAACGGAAATATGGAGAGACGGAGAGGATCCTTGTTCCTTAAATGAACTCAGTAAGTCTTCCCTGAAGCCGTTTTTATTGACGATAGATTCAGGATCTGTGCCGTTGCAACCTGGAGTAGCAAACACTGTTTTATCCATTTTTTTTTCCTATCCGTCTCATCCCCACGGGTCATCTTGGTACGATGAGGGCCTTAATACCGGCCTGCTCTTTCGATTCTGATGGCAGCATAATAAATTAATTCAATTAATTTAATTCTTGCTGTATTCCCAGGTCTAATCACGACGGTAATAATAATAATCTGGAAATAAGGGCCAAAGGTTCATGCAATGATTTCTCCAGCATGGAAAGACTCTGCCCCAGTCTTTCTCTTCAGCTCTTCTGCACATTTTTTCCTGAATCGTAATCTTCCCCAAACATTATAAGATAATTAAAGCAAGCCCTTGATATTTCGGAAAACATCTCCACATTTCTTTTTTTTTTTTTCTGTCTCAGTTCTTCGTGCCCTGGGATTTTGCTTTCCCAGCCAACTTATCTTTCTATCTCGCTGACTTTTCTCAAACCAATGCTTTCTGATTCCTCTGGAGACCCATTAAAATACAAGAAGCATAATGCTCTTAGCTTGATCCAGACTTGCTCTCATAGACCTCCTTCCTCTAACTCAGTCACGTTTTGGAAGGTGGGAGAGAGCACAGCTAAAAATAAAATTAAAAAAAAAACCCCACCAAGATTGCATGGATAAATTAAATTATTATGTTGAGGCTTGAAATCACAGACTTGCAGAATAAGGAGTGTTGGAGGTCCTCTAGTCCAACCCCCTGCTCAAGCAGGAGACCCTCTACCATTTCACCCAAATGGTTGTCCAATCTCC
Source organism: Ahaetulla prasina (assembly GCF_028640845.1). Classification (NCBI taxonomy): domain Eukaryota; kingdom Metazoa; phylum Chordata; class Lepidosauria; order Squamata; family Colubridae; genus Ahaetulla; species Ahaetulla prasina. The sequence continues at coordinate 7,609,942 of NC_080546.1, read as the reverse complement.
TTTTAAAAACCTCCTGTTGTGCCTCGCCCGCCCTTCTCTCCTCAGCCGGTCCCCTCCCATCTCCTGCTATCCGATTCAGAGTCTGATAATGAAAAGGAACGGCCTGGCTTGCCTCCAGCCCCCAGCCCTGGCACCATGCCCGGACAGAATGTCAGGAATGCACAAACAAACCTCACTCCTACAGCATGTGAGCACAAAGCCAGCCACGTGCTAGAATTGCCGGCAGCAGATCAGGAGGAAGGGAGTTCACAGTGGATGGATCCCTGCTTCCGGAGAATGGAGAGGTGACGTCAGCAAAAGGAAGGGAGGGGCAGGCCTGGATAAATGCTGAGTCATGGAGCCACACCCCATGGCCTATATAAAGGATCTGCTTTTTGGCATTCCTTGAGTCAAGCAAACTCTCATCTGGTTTGCTGAAGTCACACCTTGGATTCCTGCCTGCCCTGAGAAATCTGAAAGGAATTTGGCAAAGCTGCAGAGGCTTCGTGGTCATGCTTGATACAGACTTCCCAGACCCGGCCATCGGAGGGGAAGTGGGACATGACACCTCCATTGTTGGAGCACCCACAACTTCTGAAGACAAATCGTTCCACTTATTAAGTGTTCTAAGTGTCAGGAAATTTCTCCTTAGTTTCTAGGTTGCTTCTCTCCTAGAATAGAGTAGAGTAGAGCAGAGCAGAGCAGAGTAGAGTAGAGAAGGGTAGAATAGAGTAGAGTAGAGTAGAGTAGGGTAGAGTAGAGTAGAGTAGAATAGAGTAAAACAGAACAGAATAGGGAGTAGGAGTAGGAATAGGAATAGGAATAGGAACAGAAGGGAACAGAACAATATTTATTTATTTATTTATTTATTTATTAGATTTCTAGACCGCCCTTCTCCCGAAGGACTCAGATTAGATTAGATTAGAAATCTTTATTGGCCAAGTGTGACTGGACACACAAGGAATTAGTCTGTGGTGCACATGCCTCAGTGTACATAAAGAAAAAATAAAATATATTCATCAAGAATCATAAGATACAACACTTAGTGATAGTCATAGGATACTAGTAAGCAATCAAATTATACTAGGAAACAATAAAAACAATATAAATTGTAAAGATACAAGCAACATGGATATAGGCCGGGGTCAGCAACCCACAGCTCTGGAGCTGCATGTGGCTCTTTCACCCCTCTGCTGCCTGTTGGTCAAAATATGTGTCACAACCACCAATGGACTCCATGGCATAGGGCCGGGCTATCTACGGGACCGTCTGCTGCCATCGGTTGCCTCCCACCGACCCGTGCGCTCTCACAGGGAGGGACTCCTTAGGGTGCTGTCAGCCAGGCAGTGCCGACTGGCGACACCCAGAGGGAGAGCCTTTTCTGTGGGGGCTCCCACCCTCTGGAACGAACTTCCCCCAGGTCTTCGTCAACTTTCCGACCTTTGAACCTTTCACCGCGAGCTTAAGACACATCTATTTATTTGCGCAGGACTGGACTAGAATTTTAAATTTTAATTTGGTTTTAATGGGGTTTTATTATTTTTATTGCAATTTTTAATATTCGGCCTTATTTAATAAGTTTTTTAAATTGGTGTTTTATTTTGTATTCATATGTATGTTTTTATTAGGCTGTAAACCGCTCTGAGCCTCAGGAGATAGGGCGGTATACAAATGTGATTAAATAAATAAATAAATAAATAAAATGTGCAACACCCACCGGCATGTGATTTATTTAACTTTTTGACCCCAGAAGGCCAACCATGGATAAATCCAAGAAAAGAAAAGTTTCAGAAGAACACAGAACATTTCTTCTGGAATGCACTACCTGACTCTATGGTTTCATCCCCAAACCCCCAAAAGCTTTAACCTTAGACTGTCTACTATTGACCTCACCCTATTCCTGAGAGGTCTGTAAGGGGCGTGCATAAGAGCACCAATCTGCCTACTGTTCCTGTCCTAATGGGTGTTTTTTTTCTATTCGTATCCTTTACATGTATTTATAATTATAATTATGTTTACACTTGTATCTGTCATAAAATACATGCTTGATGAAATAAATAAATGAATAAATAAATAAAAATACATATGCTAGTTTTGTGGCTCCCAGTGTTTTCTTTTCTGTGGGAAACGGATCCAAATGTCTCTTTGACTGTTTAAGATTGCCGACCCTTGATATAGCCATAAGTGGGAAGAGATAGATACTAGTAAGGAAGAGAAGAATAATATTAATATAGACTTAGTACATTATTTGACAGTGTTGAGGGAATTAGTTGTTGAGCGGAGTGATGGCGTTCGGGGAAAAAAACCCTGTTCTTGTGTCTAGTTGTTCTGGTGTGCAGTGCTCTATAGCATCATTTTGAGGGTAGGAGTTGAAACCGTTGATGTCCAGGATGTGAGGGGTCTGTAAATATTTTCACAGCCCTCTTTTTGACTCGTGCAGTATACAGGTCCTCAATGGAAGGCAGGTTAGTAGCCATTGTTTTTTCTGCAAGTTCTAATTATTTTCTGCAGTTCTCATTATACCATATGCTTCTTGTCCTGCATTCAGGTGCTTTGGAGAAAAGGTTGATCTCCGCTTCCTAAGGGTCTACCTGCTCTAAGGGCGGTAGACCCTTAGATATTGGAAGACTGCTATCATATTACCCATGACACCATGGAATTGTGGCGCCGTGAATGGCAAACCCATTGTTAATTAGTGTTTGACTATTGATATGAGAACATATATAAACGCCATCACCTAAAGACAACACAAAATGAGGTAACTTTTTTTCCCCAAGATTTCTCTTTGTTGACCCTTCTCCTTTTTTTCCTCAGCGTCACTGAAAAAGTGACTTAGGAGCACTTTTCACACTTACGAGCCGATTGTCATGTGATCAAAATTCTGATGCTTGGCACTGGCTCATATTTATGACCATTGTAGTGTCCTGGGATTATGTCAGTGGTCAAATCCAATTTTTTTTACTACTGGTTCTGTGGGTGTGGCTTGGTGGGCGTGGCAGGGGAAGGATACTGCAAAATCTCCATTCCCTCCCCACTCCAGGGGAAAGACACTGCAAAATCCCCATTCCCTCTCCACTCCTGGTGGAAGGATATTGCAAAATCCCCATTCCCTCCCCACTCTGGGGCCAGCCAGAGGTTGTATTTGCCGGTTCTCCGAACCACTCAAAATTTCCGCTACCGGTTCTCCAAACTGCTCAAAATTTCTGCTCAATTTTCTCCCAGAAGCTGTCAGAACCTGCTGGATCCTCTTCTGAGACCTTCTGTCATGTCCCACTCCCGCTCCGACAACCAGGTCTGGGAAGTCTGTATCAAGCGTGGCCACGAAGCCTCTGCAGCTTTGCCAAATTCCTTTCAGATTTCTCAGGCAGGCAGGAATCCAAGGTGTGACTTCAGCAAACCAGATGAGACTTTGCTTGACTCAAGGAATGCCAAAAAGCAGATCCTTTATATAGGCCATGGGGTGTGGCTCCATGACTCAGCACTTATCCAGGCCTGCCCCTCCCTTCCTTCTGCTGACGTCGCCTCTCAATTCTCCAGAAGCGGGGATCCGTCCACTGTAAATTCCCTTCCTCCGGATCTGCTGCCGGCAATTCTAACATGTGGCTGGCTTCGTGCTCATCCGCTGTAGGAGTGAGGTTTGTTTGTTCATTCCTGACATTCTGTCCGGGCATGGTGCCAGGGCTGGAGGCTGGAGGCAAGCCAGGCCGTTCCTCTTCATTATCAGTCTCTGAATCTGATAGCAGGCCCGGCAGGAGATGGGAGGGGCCCAGCTGAGGAGAGGAGGGAAGACGAGGCACAACACCTTCTGACCTACAAAGTCAACGGAGAAGCCAGACTTACTTAACAACCGTGTTACTAACTTTAAACAATTGCAACAATTCACTTAACCGCTGTGGCAAGAAAGGTCGTAAACTGCAGCAAAACTTACTGAACAAGTGTCTCGCTTAGCGACCAAAAAATGTTGGGCTCCATGGTGGTCTCACGTTGAGGGCCACCTGTACTCCTATCCAACATAGTTAACAAATCGTACAACTTACATAGAGTGGAACATCCAGTAATAGACAATTTAGCTGATAAGAAAGTTTGGCTCCAGGTCTAGTTATTTAATTATTTGTTCTAAGCAGCCCTGTCTCCTTTCAGCTCCTATTTATAGTATAGTACTGAAGGAGATTAATGGAATATCCTCCCAGACTTTCCACAGCAGACTGATGAGTCTAGTCTCTTGGTAACACGGTATCGTTTGCCTGCTATTTTTGTTATACCATATTCTATTTAATGGATAGTTTGACAGTGCGAGCGGGATATCAGCTGAAGCATTTGTCTTTGTCACCAGCTCCTTGAGAAGATCAGAATCAGAATAGAGCTAGAAGGGACCTTGGAGATCTCGATGGCGAACCTATGGAATGCGTGCATATCCATAACACTATGTGCCCCGCCCTTCCCCCCCCCAATTCACGTGCGACACCCCCCCCCCCCACAGTCCTCTTCCTTTTAGCTTTCAATGGCACGGTGGGCCCGCTAGGCCCATTTTCCGCTCTCCCCAGGTTCCAGAGCCTTTCTAGGACCCTGGGGAGGGTGAAAACGGCTTTCCTCACCCCCTGGAGGCCTGTTTGCCAACTTCCAGTTCCACTGAAAGGCCTGTTTTTTTGCTCTCCCCAGGATCCAGAGCCTTTCTAGGACTCAAATGGACAGCTAATATCAAAAACATCATTAAAAAGGACAACAAAGAATGTTCTTTCTGTGCCAACTCGGTAAGCTCAAACTGCCCAAGGAGCTGCTGATCCAATTCTACAGAGGAATTATTGAGTCTGTCATCTGCACCTCTATAACTGTCTGGTTCGGTTCTGCAACCCAACAAGAAAAACACAGACTTCAGAGGATAATTAGAACTGCAGAAAAAACAATTGCTACCAACCTGCCTTCCATTGAGGACCTGTATACTGCACAAGCCAAAAAGAGGGCTGTGAAAATATTTACAGACCCCTCGCATCCTGGACATAAACTGTTTCAACCCCTATCCTCAAAACGACGCTATAGAGCACTGCACACCAGAACAACTAGACACCAGGACAGTTTCTTCCCAAAGGCCATCACTCTGCTAAACAAATAATTCCATCAACACTGTCAAACTATTTACTAAATCTGCACTACTATTAATCTTCTCATCGTTCCCATCACCAATCTCTTTCCACTTATGACTGTATGACTGTAACTTTGTTGCTGGCAATCCTTATGATTTATATTGATATATTGACCATCAATTGTGTTGTAAATGTCGTACCTTGATGAAGGTATCTTTTCTTTTATGTACACTGAGAGCGTATGCACCAAGACAAATTCCTTGTGTGTCTAATCACACTTGGCCAATAAAAAATTCTATTCTATTCTATTCTATTCTATTCTATTCTATTCTATTCTATTCTATTCTATTCTATTCTATTCTATTCTATTCTATTCTATTCTATTCTATTCTATTCTATTCTCTGGGGAGGGTGAAACTCTCTGGAAGCTGGAAACAGACTGTTTTCCGACTTCTGGTCCCATTGGAAGGTGGGTTTTTCACTCTCCCCAGGTTCCAGAGCCTTTCTAGGACTCTGGGGAGGGCGAAAATGGCCTTCCCCACCCCTGTGGGCATACAAGTGTTGCCTTAGCTCAGTACCAGTCCGCATGCATGCGCAGGATTTTTGGGCCTTCCAGGCCCACTGGAAGTCAGGAAATTTATTTATTTATTTATTTATTTAATCATATTTATATACCGCCCTATCTCCCGAAGGACTCAGGGCGGTTCACAGGCGTTTAAAAACACATAAATACAGAATAAAAACAATTAAAAAACTTATTTTAAAGCCCGTTAATTAAAATATACAAATGAAACCCAATTAAAACCCATAAATTTAAAATCTAGCTCAGTCCTGCACAATTAAATAAGTATGTTTTAAGCCCGCGGCGGAAGGTCCGAAGGTCCGGAAGCTGACGGAGTCCAGGGGGTAGTTCGTTCCAAAGGGTGGGAGCCCCCACAGAGAAGGCCCTTCCCCTGGGCGCCGCCAGACGACATTGCCTCGCTGATGGCACCCTGAGGAGACCCTCTCTGTGAGAGCGCACGGGTCGGTGAGAGGTATTCGGTAGCAGTAGGCGGTCCCGTAAATAACCCGGCCCAATGCCATGGAGCGCTTTAAAGGTGGTCACCAAGACCTTGAAGTGCACCCGGAAGGCCACAGGTAGCCAGTGCAGTCTGCGCAGGATGGGTGTTATATGGGAGCCACGAGGGGCTCCATCTATCACCCGCGCAGCCGCATTCTGGACTAACTGCAGCCTCCGGATGCCCTTCAAGGGGAGCCCCATGTAGAGAGCATTGGTCCATTTCTGGCCTCTGGAGGGCCTCCGGGGGGGGAGAAGACTGTTTTCGCCCCCTCCCCAGGTTCCAGAGCCTTTCTAGGACTCTGGGGAGGGCGAAAATGGCCTTCCCCACCCCTGTGGGCATACAAGTGTTGCCTTAGCTCAGTACCAGTCCGCATGCATGCGCAGGATTTTTGGACCTTCCGGGCCCACTTGAAGTCAGGAAATGGTCCATTTCCGGCCTCTGGAAGGCCTCCGGGGGGGGGGAGAAGACTGTTTTCGCCCCCCTCCCCAGGCTCCAAGAAAACCTCTGGAGCCTGGGAAGGGTGAAAAACAGGTCTACCGGGCATCACGCGCCAAAAGCAGGGGGAGCGCAGGGGAGCAGGGCGCATTGAATTATGGGTGTGGGCAAACGCACGTACGATCCCCTCCCTCGCACTTCCCCCACTTTTGGCATGTGACGGCAAAAAGGTTATCCATCACTGCCTTATACCATTTCAGACAAGTGACTGACAAGTAAAATCCCCCTGTGATGGAGCACCTGCAACTTCTGGTGGCAAACTGTTCCACTGGTTAATTGTCCTCACTGTTAGGAAGTTTCTCCTCAATTCCAGGTTGCTTCTCTCCTGGATTAGTTTCCATCTGTTGCTTCTTGTCCTGCCCTCGGGTGCTTTGGAAAATAAATTGACCCCCTCTTCTTTGTGGCAGCCCCTCAGATATTGGAACATTGTTATTATGTCACCCCTAGTTTTTCTTTCCTCTAGACTGGCCATACCCAATTCTTGCAAGCCTCCGTATGTTTTTTTCTCCAGGCCTTTAATCATCCTAGTTGCTCTTCTTTGCACTTTTTCCAAAGTCTCAACAACTTTTTTTGTAATGTGGTGACAGATATAAACATATAAAAGATACGGAAAAAAAATAACAGCTTTTTATTTATGGCCAAAGTAAAAAAGGCTGGGTGACAGAACTATATCCAAAACATACAGACAAAATGCAGGTAAGGAATAGCCACACCCCTGCAAGAGTGGCTCAGAGTATTATATACATTTTACCAGGGGTAAAATTCCACAGGTTCTGACAAGTTCTGGAGAACCGGTAGCCGAAATTTTGAGCTGTTCGGAGAATTGGCAAATGCCACATCTGGCTGGCCCCAGAGTGGGGTGGGAATGGAGATTTTGCAAACTGGAGATTTTGCAGGCAGCCCTCCAGAGCTCCGTTTTTGCTGGCAGAGGCACCATAGGCCGGGCTTTCACTGTTTCCAGGTCAGGCCCACATGCCAGATCTAAGCACCCTGCGGGCCAGATCCAGCCCCCGGCCTTGAATTAAACATAAGATGACCAGACGTCCCGCTTTTGTTGGGACAGTCCCGCTTTTGAATAATTTGTCCCGCGTCCCGCGTCATTTCAAAATAGTCCCGATTTTTTTAAAGTTTTTTTTAAAAAAATCCCACCTTCAGACGCAGATTCCATTCACTCCCATTCTGAAAATGGGAGGCAGCAACGCAAGAGGAAGAGGAGGAGGAGGCGGAGGCAGGGGAGTGGGTGTTACAGACGTCAAGCAGTGTCTCTCCTCTGCTCGCCTCCTCCTCCTCCTCTTGCGTTGCCACCTCTCATTTTCAGAATGGGAGTGAATGGAGTCTGAGTCTGAAGGTGGGAGGAGAGACGCTGCTTGACTTCGCCCGCCAGAGGCTGCCTGGAAGAGCCGAGAAGGTGCCTGGAAGAGCCGAGATCCGAGAGGAGAGCTGAGCCTGCCTGGAAGAGCCGAGAAGGTGCCTGGAAGAGCCGAGAGCCGAGAGGAGAGCTGAGCCTGCCTGGAAGAGCCGAGAAGCAGTGCAGCAGCCGCTCCTCCTCCTTCAGCCAGATGGCGAGACCCAGCGCGCATGCGCACACCCCCCCCCCCCAGCAATGGTGTCCCGCTTTGCCATCGCTGAAATCTGGTCACTTTAATTAAACACCCCTTTTGTATACCATCCTGGACAAATGGTTCTCCGGTGTTCTTGAAAACGTCCAGTGATGGAACAGAATTGGCACCACCAAAGGGCACAGGAATTTATGCCACAATGCTGTAGCTTGTGTTTCATCATGTGCTCTGCTCACGAACCCCTCTGTTCAGGGGTTCAAATGTCACTTTAATCCTAAACCAAACTGGATCGTTTCTAATTCAGTTCATGATAAACATTAATCCCCACCTTCCTTTCCAAATTTTTTATTTTTTATTTATTTTAATTTTATTTATTTATTTATTTTATTTTGTCACACAGTATATATAAGCATAAGCATGAAATAATTATACAATATATAAGCATGTATATAAGTATGAGTTTGTAATAACTATATTAATTGGATATAACAAAAGGAAACAATAGGACAGGAACGGTAGGCACGCTTGTGCTCTTATGCACGCCCCTTACAGACCTCTTAGAAATGGGGTGACGTCAATGGTAGATAGTTTTTGGTTGAAGCTTTGGGGATTTTGGGAAGAGACCACAGAGTCAGGTAGTGTATTCCAAGCATTAACAACTCTGTTACTGAAGTCATATTTTCTGCAATCAAGATTGGAGCGTTTAACATTAAGCTTAAATCTGTTGTGTGCTCATGTATTGTTGCAATTGAAGCTGAAGTAGTCTTCAACAGGAAGGACATTGTAATAGATGATTCTATGAGTTAAACTCAGGTCATGTCGAAGGCGGCGTAGTTCTAAATTTTCTAAACCCAGGATTTCAAATCTGGTGGCATAAAGTATTTTGTTGTTTTCAGAGGAGTGGAGAACTCTTCTTGTAAAATATTTCTGGACATGTTCAATTGTATTGATGTCTGAAATGTGGTATGGGTTCCAGACAGGCGAGCTGTATTCAAGAATTGGTCTAGCAAATGTTTTATATGCTCTGGTTAGTAGTGTAGTGTTTTATCATGTTTGCTTCCAAATTACATCCCTATGCTTTCCACACACAGCTGATGACATCTATGTAAGATGGCCAGAAGAAGATGAGTTGGTTGTAAAGCTAACTATTGTAAAACTAATTACTTCAGCGTCTTCAACCCTTAGTTGGATTGTTAAGAGAGGTCAAGGCTAAAACTTTCTATATCTATCACTGAATTTTCCATCTTATTCTTATCTTTTTCATTCTAATTATGGATCATAAAACTGGAAGCTATTTTGAGGAGCCAGCATATTTCTCTGGCAATTTCCATCTACAGCAAGGGTCTTTGATATATTTACCCAATGCAGAATGTTTTCCTTTTAATGAAAAAAACAAACAAACTGTAAAGATTGTTTCCTTGATTGCAAAATTCTAGGGTGGGGCTTCAATTTCATCTTTTTTAAAAAAAAAAAACACAGTGGTACTTGGTACTCAACAGCTTCAAAACTCGTCGAACTTGATACTCAGCACATTTTGATGCAGAAATGTTGTCCTGATACTCATTGTTTGGTTGGTACCTGACTCCCTGCAAAAAGAAGTGGGGACAGGTGCAGAGGATAGACAGGAAGCCAATCACATTGGGAAGGGCCAAGAAAAAGGAAAAGAAATATATAGGAAGTCCTTTCCAGCCAAAACAAAGGGTCTCATGGCAAGTCATGCAGTTTGTTTGGTACACATCCTTTTTAGTACTTGTCGCACCTCCCAGAACTAATTAAGGACAAGTACCGAGGTACCACTGTATTTGAATTATTCTTCCAGAAAATGAAAGGAAGAGGAGAGAATAGCTTCTTCTTCTTCCTTTTTGCAAGCATGAACATGGTTAGGTATATATTAAGTGTCCCAGTAAAATATAGCTGCTAATCTTAAATAAAGAAAAAATGGATGCGTTTATGTGTGTATGTTCCAGCATATTTCTGGAATGCCTTGAGCAATTTTAACCAAACTTGGTACACAGATGACTTACTCTCTGGAAATAAATACTGTCGGGGTAAGACACCCCTAATACCCCTCGGGGTGTGCGTTCTGTTAAGATACAGCCTGTTGTGCCTTAAAATGGGGCCTCTGGTGGCTCAGACTGTTAAGACAGTCTGTTATTAACACAGCTGCTTGCAATTACTGCAGGTTCAAGTCCCACCAGGCCCAAGGTTGACTCAGCCTTCCATCCTTTATAAGGTAGGTAAAATGAGGACCCAGATTGTTGGGGGCAATGTTGACTTTGTATCTAATATACAAATGGATGAAGACTATTGCTTAACATAGTGTAAGCCGCCCTGAGTCTTCGGAGAAGGGCGGGATATAAATGTAAATTTTAAAAAAATGGCTTCTACTGGACTGCCTTAAAATGGCTTCAACTGTACAGCACAGTGGAGTTGCCATGGTAACAGCTTCACAGTAGTCCACAAGGGGGCTCCCTCTGTTGAGGGGGAAAGTCCAACATTAGAAATTACTGTTTGGTCCGGACATTTTCAACCAGGCTTTGATGAGCAATAAAACACCACTGCAACTACATAGCAAAAAAGGCTCTAAGAGTTGTAAACCTAATCTTGCGTAGCTTCTTTTCCAAAAACACCACATTACTAACCAGAGCATATAAAACATTTGCTAGACCAATTCTAGAATACAGCTCGCCTGTTTGGAACCCTCACCACATCTCTGACATCAATACAATTGAACGTGTCCAGAAATATTTTACAAGAAGAGTTCTCCATTCCTCTGAAAACAATAAAATACCTTATCCCACCAGACTTGAAATCCTAGGCTTAGAAAACTTGGAACTCCGTCGCCTTCGACAAGACCTAAGCTTAACTCACAGAATCATCTATTGTAATGTCCTTCCTGTTAAAGACTACTTCAGCTTTAATTGCAATAATACTAGAGCAACTAATAGATTTAAACTTAATGTCAACCGCTTTAATCTAGATTGCAGAAAATATGACTTCTGTAACAGAATCATCAGTGCTTGGAATACTTTACCTGACTCTGTGGTCTCTTCCCATAATCCTAAAAGCTTTAACCAAAAACTTTCTACTATTGACCTCACCCCATTCCTAAGGGGACCATAAGGGGCGTGCATAAGAGCACAAACGTGCCTACCGTCCCTGTCCTATTGTTTTTCTTTTCTTCTTCCTATATATATATATATATATATGCTTATACCTCCTTATATTTACTCATATAAGTGTTTATATACTATATAATCTTTTTGTATGATACCTACATATATTGTTGTGACAAAATAAATAAATAAATAAATAAATAAACTCGGCCTGCCTGCACCACTACAAGACCGACACGACGTACTTCACACAAATTACATACGAGAAAAGAACTACAATGTGGAACAGCTTAGTGCATATATCGCGGACAAGAAGCCACTTCTAAATCAAGATCTGAAAAAAAGCATACCAAATGATCACGGATCAGCTAGCAAAACAACAAGGTGGTATCATTTTACTTGACGCTTCTGGGGGCAAACATTTTAAACTAATGTAGTTCTTGCCGAAACCAGGGCTCAGGGTGAAGTTGCTCTTCCTGTCTAATACAGGATTGGGATAAATAAATACCCGGGCAATGCTGGGTTATCAGCTAGTGTACATATAAAAATGTGTCTGTGTTGGGCAAGTTGCAAATCAATGCGCGTGTGTGACCATGTTTTATTCATTGCAGATCTTGTAGCAAAACCAACAGAGATGGGAAACAAATGAATGCCAGCAATACTTTCTGGGCAAGAAATATGCAGAATCTTTGGAGCACTTTTAATCTACTTGCTCCTTAGGTTGTCAAAATTCTGCACAGGCTGTTACTGATGAATGTGTGGGATGTGGTGCCAACAGCTCTCCTGAGAGATGGAGATATTAATATTAACATGTGCACACACCCCAAGGGTGTCTCCGTGTCACCATTTATCTTGTTTACTTCCCCCAACCAAAATGTCAAACTGATACAATGGCTCTAAGTTACTCAGGAAGACTCACAATGAATTACAAATTCCAAAGTTGAGACAACACACCTCCAAGAGACCTGAGTCAAGCACTTACTTAATGAATTCTGCAAACTTCTCTGAATCTACACAGGCCTCCGAACAGAGTGTTCAATGCAGTGTGTGAAAACAATGAGGGGGACGTTTTCTTTCAGAAGTCTAATAAGAATAAGGGACAATTTTAGGGCCTCTGTGGCTCAGACTGGTAAGACAGTCTGTTATTAACAGCAGCTGCTTGCAATTACTGCAGGTTTACCAAGCCCCACCAGGCCCAAGGTTGACTCAGCCTTCCATCCTTTATAAGGTAGGTAAAATGAGGACCCAGATTGTTGGGGGCAATAAGTTGACTTTGTATATAATATACAATTGGATGAAGACTATTGCTAACACATTGTAAGCCACCCTGAGTCTTCGGAGAAGGGCGGGATATAAATGCAAATTAAAAAAAATTGTTTGGATCACACTGAGCTTCCCTGATTCGTGTATTCTTACCTTGAATCTAGAGGAGGCGTGGTGACTCAGCAGTGAAGACACTGGGCTTGTTGGCTAGAAAGCCGGCAGCCCAGGTTTGAAACCCGAGCACCATGCGATGGGGTGAGTTCTCATCTTCGCTCCAGCTCCTGCCAACCTAGCAGCTCAAAAGCATGCAAATGCAAGTTGGCAAACAGGCTGTTTTTGGCCTCCAGAGGGCCTCTTGGGGGGGTGGGGAAGGCGGTTTTCGTCTAAGTATATAAGTCTAAGAGCTTTTGCTATTGCTATCTGTCTATCATATATTTATCATCTATCATCTATCTATCTATCTATCTATCTATCTATCATCTATCTATATCTATCTATCAATCATCTATCTATCTATCTATCTATCTATCTATCTATCTATCTATCTATCTATCTATCTATCTATCTATCTATCTATCTATCTATCTATCTATCATCTATCTATCCATTAATCACCTGCCCACCTATCCACCTATCCACCTATCATCCATCTATCGATCTATCTATCATCTATCTATCTATCCATCTATCCATCTATCCACCTATCCACCTATATATCATCTATCATTATCTATCTATCTATATACCTATCTATCATCTATCTATCCATCTAGCCACCTATCTACCTACCTATCTATCATCTATCTATCATCTCTATACCTATGTATCATCTATCCATCTATCCACCTATCCACCTATCCACCTATCTATCATCTATCATTATCTATCTATCTATATACCTATCTATCATCTATCTATCCATCTATCCACCTATCTACCTATCTATCTATCTATCTATCTATCTATCTATCTATCTATCTATCTATCTATCTATCTATCTATCTATCTATCTATCATCTATCTATCATCTCTATACCTATCATCTATCCATCTATCCATCTATCCACCTATCCAACTATCCACCTATCTATCATCTATCATTATCTATCTATCTATATACCTATCTATCATCTATCTATCCATCTATCCACCTATCTATCTATCTATCTATCTATCTATCTATCTATCTATCTATCATCTATCTATCTATCTATCTATCTATCTATCTATCTATCTATCTATCTATCTATCTATCATCTATCTATCATCTCTATACCTATCTATCATCTATCCACCTATCCACCTATCCACCTATCCACCTATCCACCTATCCACCTATCCACCTATCCACCTATCCACCTATCCACCTATCTATCATCTATAATTATCTATCTATCTATATACCTATCTATCATCTATCTATCCATCTATCCACCTATCTACCTATCTATCTATCTATCATCTATCTATCATCTCTATACCTATCTATCATCTATCCATCTATCTATTATCTATCTATCTATCTATCTATCTATCTATCTATCTATCTATCTATCTATCTATCTACCTATCTATCTATCTATCATCTATCTATCATCTCTATACCTATCTATCATCTATCCATCTATCTATCTATCTATCTATCTATCTATCTATCTATCTATCTATCTATCTATCTATCATCTATCTATCTGCACATATAACTCACAGCTAAAAAAGCTCAACCATTTATTCAACAGCTGTAGTTGTGCAGGTGTTCTTCAGCAAGAAAAAATCAGTATGGGTCTCCCCTTTGGTAAAGGAATAAACCAAGAGTTTTCTCGCAGCAAAGAAAACTTCTTTTTTTTCTTTAACCTTCCGAGGAGATTAACCTACCGATTTTTGTTTGTAAGGAGGCACGAGGATGAGCTTCCTTTATTGCCAAAATCTTTTCAAGTCAATTTAGAAGCTGGGCTTTCATGGACCGCAATGTGTCTTATTGTTCAAACTGTTTGTGATAGAGGGGGAAAAAAAAAATCAGAGCTGCTTTAGCAGTTAGCAGGTAATTACCCTTTAAGGCGACAGAAGGGAGGTACAATTCCAGAAGACCTACACTGAAGGTTAATGAAAATTTGAAAGTTTATTGCTGAAAGAGGGAGAGAGAGGGAGAGAGAAAGAGAGAGAGAGAGAGAGGGAGAGAGAGAGAGAGAGAGAGAAACAGATGGTGGAGAATGAGTTCAGGTGTGGGGGAAAAAAGTGCTCCAAAAATGTATAACAAGCCATCTCGTACCAAATGATACATTAATGACTTTCCTCTAGTGGGATGTTCATAATTCTGCATAATTAAAGGGCGGATAAGGTCCAAAATCTATTAATTGGAAGATCAAAATCCTTAAGGAGTCATCACTTTTGTGAAGATATTTCCAAATATCTACAGTGTGTATTTTGTGTGAGTTGTGGGATTTTTTTGTGCAAATCTGCACTTTCTTGGTTATAACTGCTTTCATTAGCAATTTTCTTGTTTTCTAATGGCTGTCTAATTAAACCATAATGGACTATTTAGTTTTATGTATCTTCATTGAGAAGCTAACAACCAAACAAACAGTTACAAACTGCACTCGCATCCAGCCACCCCTAAAATATTTTTAGTTTTTAATGCACCAAAAAGAAAGGCAAAAAGAAAAAAAACACAACCACATTTGATGAGGGTGTGCAAATCCTGTTGGTTGATGTCAAGAAAGCAAGAAGAAATTTCCAGTGTTGGAGCATTCACAACTTCTGCAGGTAAGTGGAAAAAACTTGCCTCCAGAAGTTGTGAATGCTCCAACACTGGCAATTTTTAAGAAAATGTTGGATAGCCATTTGTCTGAAATGGTGTAGAGTTTCCTGCCTGGGCAGGGGGTTGGACTAGAAGACCTCCAAGGTCCCTTCCAGCTCTGTTATTATGTTTTTTTTTTGTTTACATTTATATCCCGCCCTTCTCCGAAGACTCAGGGCGGCTTACAGTGTGTAAGGCAATAGTCTCATCCTATTTGTATATTTACAAAGTCAACTTATTGCCACCCCAACAATCTGGGTCCTCATTTTACCTACCTTATAAAGGATGGAAGGCTGAGTCAACCTTGGACCTGGTGGGACTAGAACCTGCAGTAATTGCAGGCAGCTGTGTTTTAATAACAGGCTTCTTACAGCCTGAGCCACACCGCGGCCCTTATGTTATGTTAAGTATTTCTTTATTCCTTATTCCACCTGTTTATGTCAAGGCAGAGAAATGTTTAGACCCTCTGGAATCAGATTTAAATTCAAATCTGGCCCAGTGATGGGTTTCTGCACATGGGCGGAAGGTTCCGTCCATGCGCAGAAGCACCACACATGAGCAAAGCAAGCGCGTACACACGCTCTCAGTTTTGAACCAGTAGCGAAGGTAAATGAATACCACTCCTGGTTTGGGCCTTCATGTTTGAGAATACGCAATACTTTTTTCACACTACACCAAAAGTGAGCCTAGCATCAAAATCCTGTGAAGTGTTCACTTCACTGTGAACACTGTGAAGTGTTAAAGGTAAAGGTTCCCCTCGCACATATCTGCTAGTCATTCCCGGGGCGGGGTTCATCTCTGTTTCAAAGCCGAAGAGTCAGCACTATCCGAAGACATCTCCGTGGTCATGTGGCCGGCATGACTAGCAGCGCCAAAGGTCCATAGAACGCTGTTCCCTTCCTACCAAAGGTGGTCCCTATTTTTTCTACTTGCATTTTTTACGTGTTTTCAAACTGCTAGGTTGGCAGAAGCTGGGACAAGTCACGGGAGCTCACCCCGTTAGGCGGCATTAGGGATTCGAACCGCTGAACTGACGACCTTTCGATCGACAAGTTCAGCATCCTAGCCCCTGAGCCACCACGTCCTTTGTGAATTATTAGTACCACTTTATGAAGCCTCAGTAAGGCCACATTTGGAACACTGTATCCAGTTTTGGTCACCACCTTACCAAAAAAAATGTTGAGATTTTGCAAAAAGTGTAGAGGAGAGCAACTAAAATGATTAAAGACCTGGAGACTAAAACATACGAAGGACGGTTGCAGGATTTGGGTATAGCCAATCTAGAGGAAATGAAGAACTAGGGGGGACATGACAGCAGTGTTCCAGTATTGAGGAGCTGGCACAAAGAGGAGGACAAGGGAAAATGGATGGAAACTAATCACACAAGGCCCTGCAAACGACGAAAGAGAAGCTCACAAAAGAAAAAGATTTTACCGCTTGCTGTGCTGTCAAGTTGAGATGCCCCACCGCCCAGTGGTGGGATTCAAATTTTTTTGAATACCGGTTCTGTGGGTGTGGCTTGGTGGGTGTGGCGTGGCTTGGTGGGTGTGGCTTGGTGGGCATGGCAGGGGAAGGTTACTGCAAAATCTCCATTTCCTCCTGATCAGGTTCTATCATATCGCAAGATCTAAAATGGACAGCTAACATCAAAAACATCATTAAAAAAGGACAACAAAGAATGTTCTCTCTGCGCCAACTCAGTAAGCTCAAACTGCCCAAGGAGCTGCTGATTCAGTTCTATAGAGGAATTATTGAGTCTGTCATTTGCACCTCTATTACTGTCTGGTTCGGTTCTGCAACCCAACAAGAAAGACACAGACTTCAGAGGATAATTACAGGCGCTGCAGAAAAAATAATTGCTACCAACCTGCCTTCCATTGAGGACCTG
This sequence comes from Ahaetulla prasina, assembly GCF_028640845.1. Classification (NCBI taxonomy): domain Eukaryota; kingdom Metazoa; phylum Chordata; class Lepidosauria; order Squamata; family Colubridae; genus Ahaetulla; species Ahaetulla prasina. The sequence goes on along the minus strand of NC_080546.1, from coordinate 7,592,703 downwards.
TATACTGCACTAATCAAGAAGAGGGCCGTGAAAATATTTACAGCCCCTCGCATCCTGGACATAAACTGTTTCAACTCCTACCCTCAAAACGACGCTATAGAGCACTGCACACCAGAACAACTAGACACAAGAACAGTTTTTCCCCGAAGGCCATCACTCTGCTAAACAAATAATTCCATCAACACTGTCAAACTATTTACTGAATCTGCACTACTATTAATCTTCTCATAGTTCCCATCACCAATCTCTTTCCATTTATGATTGTATGACTATAACTCGTTGCTGGCAATCCTTATGATTTATATTGATATATTGACCATCAATTGTGTTGTAAATGTTGTACCTTGATGAAGGTATCTTTTCTTTTATGTACACTGAGAGCATATGCACCAAGACAAATTCCTTGTGTGTCCAATCACACTTGGCCAATAAAAATTCTATTCTATTCTATCAGCTGGGACATGGTAGCCAGAGAATAGATGGGAGCGGGGCCAATCAGAGGTAGTGTTTACTGGTTCTCCGAACTACTCAAAATTTCCACTACTGGTTCTCCAGAAGTGGTCAGAACCTGCTGAATACCACCTCTGCCGCCACCTCTCTCCGACCAGCTGGTTTTTGGGTTTCTGCTGCGCAAGCGCACATGTTCACGCCTGCATGTGTATATGTCCACACATACACATATTCACATGTGTGCACACACCATTCTGTTTGGGTATTCGGTGTCTAAAAGTTTCGCCATCGCTTCAGCAGGGGGTTGGACTAGAGCAATGATAGTCAACCTGGTCCCCACCGCCCACTAGTGGGCGTTCCAGCTTTCATGGTGGGCAGTAGGGGTTTTGTCCGATACTGAAGCACTTTCCTTTTTTTTTTAATTTAATTGACTTTTTTTAAAAAAATTCACAGCATTATTTAAAAACATTTTCATTCGGTTTTCATAAAATTCCCCGTGACAATTTAAATTTCTGAAAATATACTATTTGTATCGCCCGCGCATAAGTTTAGTTATAACTTATAAGTTACTTATAAGTTACATAAGTGAAACTAAATGGCGCTATAGTGCGACCGCAAACGAAAGAGCCTCTTCCCAGAATAGCTCACACATCTCCCCCAACATCACCCAGCTGTAACAGACAAGCAGAGCTGGTAGCCGGTCCCTCCCCCAAATTCAACCCACGATGCGCAAGAGGCATTCGCAGATGACGATACACTTTATAAATCACCATTACTGTGGAACCGGTGGGCAGTTAGAAAATTTTACTACTTACAGAGATATAAAAGTAGGCGATAGGTATAAAAAGGTTGACTAACCCTGGACTAGAGGCAGTGGTGAAATCCAAATTTTTTTACTACCGGTTCTGTGGGCATCGCTTGGTGGGCATGGTGTGGCTTGATGGGCATGGTAGGGGAAGGATACTGTAAAATCTCCATTCCCACCTCACTCCTGGGAAAAGATACTGTAAAATCTCCATTCCCATCCCACTCCAGGGGAAGGATACTACAAAAGCCCCATTCCCTCCTCACACTTGGGGGAAGGATATTGCAAAATCTCCATTCCCACCCCACTCTGGGGCCAGCCAGAAGTGGTATTTGCCAGTTCTCTGAACTACTCAAAATTTCCGCTACCGGTTCTCCAGAACCTGCTGGATTTCACCCCTGACTAGAGGACTTTAATGATGAAAATGGGCAGTAAAACTCTTCATTTTCCTCAACTCTTTGAGCTGTTCTTGAGTTTCTACAAAAGAGTGGGTGTGATCTTCATGTTGCCTTGATTTCTACTAGAATGAGAAGAAGCAGACTACTACAGAGCTAATGTCAGCAGAAAAAGAGAACCATGGCAAGACAAACAAGTTGTACAATTTTGATTAAGGCATAATTTCCTAGTTATGATGGCTGAGCCTTGCTGGAATGGTAGCTGAAGTAGAGAAACCCTGCAAATGATCTATCACAATGGGTTATTTATAGAGTTGAATGCCTGGATGCTATTTTAATTTTTAATTTAAAAAAAAAACAATTTCCAAAATAACTACAAGCCCCCCCTCCCCTTCCTTCCTTCCTTCCTTTTTATTTATTTATTTATTTATTAATCAAACTTCTTCCTTCCTTCCTTCCTTCCTTCCTTCCTTCCTTCCTTCCTTCCTTCCTTCCTTCCTTCCTTCCTTCCTTCTTTCTTTCTTTCTTTCTTTCTTTCTTTCTTTCTTTCGTCAACAAGTCCTTCTACTTTTCAGAGAGAGAGAGAGGGAGGGAGGGAGAGAGGGAGGGAGGGAGGGAGAGAGAGAGACACTATATAGTATTTCCTATTCAGTCATATATCATTAGAAGTATCATCCCCAGAGGTGGTATTCAGACGAACTGGTAGCAGATTGCAAGTGGACCCACCCAGTGGTGGGATTCAAGTGATTTAACAACCGCTTCTCTGCCCTAATGATTTCTTCCAACAACCAGTTTGCCAAACTGCTCAGAAAGTTAACAACCAGTTCTCCTGAAGTGGTGCGAACTGGCTGAATCCCACCACTGGACCCATCCACTATGAAGTCCTATTTAGGCATGTTTTCGAGGCTGGGTACATATGCGGAAGACACATGGTGCATGTGTCAAGCATGCGCGTGTGCGGTAAACCGGTGGTAAAAATATTGGAAACCCACTGTTGATCAGCCCCCTTGTTCCCAGTTCAAGAATAATTAGCCAATTCTACAGTTTGATTTATTTGACTGACATCGTTCAAGGCAGCACAAACAGTTCTATTCTGAGATTCGTTCAGAAATTTTTTTTCAATCAACCTTCCATTTATTTTTATTTATTTATTTCCTTCCAGGAAAATGTGGTTTTTATTTTTTTTAAATTATTATTATTTTCACTTGAGTTTTCATGCTTGTTTGTGATTAGAGTCTCGGCGAGATCAAAAAGGGAAAGAAAAACGAGTTTGTTCATTTTCATCTATAATAAGAAGCTTATCTCAAAGACCTTTTCCATCTCCCCCGTGAAAGTACTTGATTATATTATTTACAAGTGATGTTAACACAAATGACATTTGCTCAGACTTAGAAGACTCAAAGATGGATAAGGATCTCTCTAGAGAATCTAAAGAGTAAAGACTCTCTTGAGTTACACTTGACATCTGGAGATGACATGGCCATGGACATATTCCAGTTGTTTTCTTTAAATAATGCAGGAGTGGCAATAGCAATAGCACTTAGGCGTATGTACCACTTCACAGTGGGTTACAGCACTCTCTAAGTGGTTTACAGAGTCAGCATCAATCAGAATAGAGCTGGAAGGGACCATGGAGGTCTTCTAGTCCAGGGGTCTCCAAATGTTGTGTCTGCGCCCCCCCAAGCCGGGCCTGCTGCCAGAAAGTGACTTGGACAGTGAGGGGGAAGGGCTGTCAGGACTTACCTCGGGAGCACCGGCTTGCCTGGCTCAGCTCCAGGAGCCAGAAACAGGTTAGGTGGAAGAGATAATGAGGCCTCCATCCCCTGACTCTTCCCCCCCAGGCCACGCCTTCAGACCCAGCGGACAGCAATCAGGCTTGGTTTCGTAGGCAGGAGAGGAGGGAACAACAGAAGCAAGGGTGGGGCAGGCCTAGGAAGTGCTGAGTCATGGAGCCACCCCCCACAGGATATAAAAGGCAGCCAGAGCTGCTGTGTCTCGTTGTAACAGGCAAATCCACTGATTAAGAGCTGAAGTTTGTTTCTGGGTGACTCACCAGTGTCGTGGAAGATAACGGAGGCTCTTGGCAGACGCTGGCTATTCTGCTGCCAGAGCTGATAGTGACGGCTAATTAAGCCATTATTCGGACGGAGGCGAGGGAGGACAGAATACCAACCTTGGTCCCTTTAAGACTTGGGGACTTCAACTCCCAGAGTTCCTCAGCCAGCTTTGCTGGCTGAGGGACTCTGGGAGTTGAGGTCCACAAGTCTTAAAGGGACCAAGGTTGGAGACCCCTGCTCTAGTTTAACCCCCTGCTCAAGCAGGAGACCCTATGCCATTTCAGACAGGTGGTTGTCCAGTCTTTCCTTAAAAACCTCCAGCGATGAAAATCTGTAGAGATTCTCAGTATTCCAGGTCATGGTTGACCCAAAAGTTCTTTTTCAGGAGGCAACTGGACTTTCTTGTTGTTGTTGTTTTTTATTTCTTTGAAGATGTTTCACTTCTCATCCAAGAAGCTTCTTCAGTTCTGACTAGATATTGGGGAATGGAAGGAAGGATTTATATTCCTTGCAGAGAGCTGGTCATTTGCATCCTTTTAGAGAGTCGTTGAGGCCACTTGGAGGTGTTATCTGTGTCCTCAGGGTCACCTGAGTAGTGAAAATGTCTCCTATAGTCTGCAATTTTTTCCCCCCTCTGGAAATCCATTTCTACTCCCATCCCATTCAAAGGGGTCTTCATCCCAAATAATATAACTAAAATTCTGTAGAGATTCTCAGTCATCCAGGTTATGGCTGTTCCAAAGGTGTTTTTTTAGGAGGCAAAGAAAAAAGAAAAACTAAAAGCACCTTTGCAGTAATGAAGCATCCACATCTTCTGGTGGAAAGCTGTTCCACTGATTAATTGTCCTCATTGTTAAGAAGTTTTTTCCTTAATTCCAGGTTGCTTCTCTCCTTGATTAGATTCCATCCATTGTTTCTTTTCTTGCCTTTTGGTATTTTGGAAAATAGGTTGACCCCCCCCCCTTCCTGGCAGCCCCTCAAATACTATCTCATTATCTCGTAATAACAGAATTGGAAGGGACCTTGGAGGTCTTCTAGTCCAACCCCCTGCCCAGGCAGGAAATCCTACACCATTTCAGACAAATGGTTATCCAACATTTTCTCAAAAATTTCCAATGTTGGAGCATTCACAACTTCTGCAGGCAAGTTGTTCCACTTATTAATTGTTCTAATTGTCAGAAAATTTCTCCTTAGTTCTAAGTTGCTTCTCTCCTTGATTAGTTTCCACCCATTGCTTCTTGTTCTACCTTCAGGTGCTTTGGAGAATAGCTTGACTCCCCCTTCTTTGGGGCAGCCCCCTGAGATGGATCTTAACATAACATAACATAACAACAGAATTGGAAGGGACCTTGGAGGTCTTCTAGTCCAACCCCCTGCCCAGGCAGGAAATCCTACACCATTTCAGACAAATGGTTATCCAACATTTTCTCAAAAATTTCCAATGTTGGAGCATTCACAACTTCTGCAGGCAAGTTGTTCCACTTATTAATTGTTCTAATTGTCAGAAAATTTCTCCTTAGTTCTAAGTTGCTTCTCTCCTTGATTAGTTTCCACCCATTGCTTCTTGTTCTACCTTCAGGTGCTTTGGAGAATAGCTTGACTCCCCCTTCTTTGGGGCAGCCCCCTGAGATGGATCTTAACATAACATAACATAACAACAGAGTTGGAAGGGACCTTGGAGGCCTTCTAGTCCAACCCCCTGACCAGGCAGGAAACCCTACACCATCTCAGTCAGATGGTTATCCAACATTTTCTTAAAAATTTCCAGTGTTGGAGCATTCACAACTTCTGCAGGCAAGTTGTTCCACTTATTAATTGTTCTAACTGTCAGGAAATTTCTCCTTAGTTCTAAGTTGCTTCTTTCTTTGATCAGTTTCCACCCATTGCTTCTTGTTCTACCCTCAGGTGCTTTGGAGAACAGCCCGACTCCCTCTTCTTTGTGGCAGCCCCTGAGATATTGGAACACAGCTATCATGTCTCCCCTAGTCCTTCTTTTTGTTAAACTAGACATACCCAGTTCCTACAACCGTTCTTCATATGTTTTATCCTCCAGTCCCCTAATCATCTTTGTTGCTCTTCTCTGCACTCTTTCTAGAGTCTCAACATCTTTTTTACATCGTGGCGACCAAAACTGGATGCAATATTCCAAGTGTGGCCTTACCAAGGCATTATAAAGTGGTACTAACACTTCACGTGATCTTGATTCTATCCCTCTGTTTATGCAGCCCAGAACTGTGTTGGCTTTTTTAACAGCTGCTGCACACTGCTGGCTCATATCTAAATGGTTATCCACTAGGACTCCAAGATCCCTCTCACAGGTACTACTATTGAGCAAGGTACCACATATACGGTACTGGTGCATTTTGTTTTTTTGGCCTAAATGTAGAACCTTACTTTTTTCACTGTTGAATTTCATTTTGTTAGATAGCGCCCAATGTTCAAGTCTGTCAAGATCTTTCTGTAACTTGAGCCTATCTTCTGGAGTGTTGGCTATTCCTGCCAGCTTGGTGTCATCTGCAAATTTGATGAGTTCCCCATCTATCCCCTCGTCCAAGTCATTGATGAAGTTGTTGAAGAGTATTTGAATACTGCTATCATGTCTCCCCTAGTCCTTCTTTTCATTAAACTATCATCTCACCCCTAATCAGCGGTGAAATGCACTTCCCTTTGCTACTGGTTCGGAAATGTGAGTGCCTTCTGCGCATGTGCAGAGTGTCACAAAAACAGGACATCACAGGCCAGTCCACCACCGGCCATACCAGTTCAAGTGTTGTGACTCGTCCTCCCTCCTCTCCTCAGCCGGACCCCTCCCGTATCCAACCGGGCCTGTTATCAGACTCGGAGTCTGATAATGAAGACGAACAGCCTGTCATGACTCCAGCCCCCGGCCCTGGCCCCATGCCCGGAGAGGATGCCAGGAGTGAACAAACAAGCCCGATAAACCTCACTCATACGGCATGTGTTCCTTTGGCTCAGTTGTCAGAGGAAGCCAGCCAGGGATTGGAATTGCTCGGGCCTACTCCTTCTGACCCCTTCCTTTCCCAAACAGCAGAAGACAATTCAAAGTGGGATGATCCTCGCTTCCGGAGATCTGAGAGGCGACACCAGCAGAAGGAAGGGAGGGGCAGGCCTGGATAAATGCTGAGTCATGGAACCACAGCCCACAGCCTATATAAAGGACCTGCTTTTGGCATTCCAACCTTGAGTCAAGCAAACTCATCTAGTTTGCTGATATCGGACCCTATCGCTGAAGTCACAACTTGGACTCCTGCCTGCCCTGATAAACCTTGAAGGAATTTGGCAAGCTGCAGAGGCTTTGTTGCCATGTTTGATATGGACTTCCTTGACCCAGTCGTCGGAGGGGGAGGGGGACATGACATCGTGTGCACCAGATAGATCCAGACAGATTTCACCGCTACCCGTAATCCTACTTTTCTCTAGATTGGCCATACCCGATTCCTGCAACTGTTCCTCATCTGTTTTTGTCACCAGGTCTGTCATCCCCTTAGTTGCTCTTCTCTGCCCTTTTTCCAAAGTCTCAACATCTTTTGTTAATGTGGTGACCAAAACTGGATGAAGTATTCCAGGTGTGGTCTTAATAAGGATTTGAAAAGTCGAGTGTTAGTGTTTCGTGCGATTTTGATTCTTTGTTCCTGTTTATACAATCAAGGATTGCATTACCCTTTTTTGGCTGCTGCCACATAACTGCTGACTCATGTTTAAGTGAACTTTTTTAGTTCCTAAGTCAGTTCACTGTTCTGGGGTATCCTGAGCCACGGTGGTGCAGTGGTTAGAGTGCAGTACTGCAGGCTATTCCTGTTGACTGCTGACTGACTGCAATTTGGCAGTTCGAATCTCAAGGTTGACTCATTCTTCCATCCTTCCGAGGTGGGTAAAATGAGGAGCCAAATTGTTGGAGGCAATATGTAAACCGCTTAGAGAGGGCTGCAAAGCATTGTGAAGCAGTATATAAGTCTAAGTTATAGTGACCAGACATCCCGCTTTTGGCGGGACAGACAAATTTAATAATTTGTCCCGCGTTCCGCGGCAATTCCAAAAAGTCCCAATTTTTTTTTGTTTCACTCCCATTCTGAAAATGGGAGGCGGCAACGCAAGAGGAGGAGGCGGAGAAGGGGGAGTGATGGAGAAGGGGGCGCAGGAGGGAGGAGAGACGCCGCTTGACTTCACCCGAGAGGAAGAGAAGACCGGAGAGGAGAGCCGAGGAGAGCCGAGCCTGCCTGGAAGAGCTGAGAGGAGAGCCGAGCCTGCCTGGAAGAGCAGAGAAGCAGCAGCCGCTCCTCCTCCTTCAGGCAGGTGGCAAGACTCAGCAACCAATGGTGTCCCGCTTTGCCATCGCTGAAATCTGGTCACTTTAGTCTAAGTGCTATTGCTATTCCTTCCTTCCTTCCTTCCTTCCTTCCTTCCTTCCTTCCTTCCTTCCTTCCTTCCTTCCTTCCTTCCTTCCTTCCTTCCTTCCTCTCTTAATTCACTTTCTCATTCTCATTCCTAGTGGCGCAGCGGTTAGAGTGCAGTACTGCAGGCTACTTCTGCTGACTGCCGGCTGCCTGCAATTTGGCAGTTCAAATCTCACCAGGCTCAGGGTTTGACTCAGCCTTCCATCCTTCCGAGGTGGGTCAAATGAGGACCCAGATTGTTGGGGGCAAGAGGCTGACTCTGTAAACCGCTTAGAGAGGGCTGTGAAGTGGTATATAAGTCTAAGTGCTATGGCTATCCTGATTCTTTTTCCCATCCAAATAGTCCTTGACTTACAATCATTTGTTTAGTGACTGCTACAACTGGAAAAAAAAGGTGACTTATGACTGGTTTTTTTTAAAATTATTATTATTTACATTTATATCCCACCCTTCTCCGAAGACTCAGGGCGGCTTACAGTGTGTAAGGCAATAGTCTCATTCTATTTGTATATTTACAAAGTCAACTTATTGCCCCCCCAACAATCTGGGTCCTCATTTTACCTACCTTATAAAGGATGGAAGGCTGAGTCAACCTTGGACCTGGTGGGACTAGAACCTGCAGTAATTGCAGGCAGCTGTGTTTTAATAACAGGCTTCTTACAGCCTGAGCCACACCGCGGCTTATGACCCTTGCAGCATCCCCATAGTCACATGATCAAAATTCAGAAACTTGGCAACTGTTCATATTTATGACGGTTGCAATGGCCTGGGGCCCTGTAATTACCTTTTGTGACCTTCTGACAAGCAAAGTCAATAGGGGGACCAGATCCGCTTAAGTAACCTTGTTACTAATTACAACTGTGCATTCTCCTATGTATATTCTACGTTATTTATGACATTAGTTAGAATTCCACAAACTATATTTGCGGTTTGACCATCTGGTGCTTAATTTATTTCAGGATTCTTTTGCAAGCCAAATGATGCCAAACTTGTATGGCATCATCAGGAGTAGGTGGCGTTAGAAGACTTCCTTAAGAAGGGGAAAAAGCAGATTTGCCCTTAAAATAGCCCTCTGAAACACAGCCCATATAAAAACACATTCTGTAGATATGATCATTAATGAGTACTATTTGAAAACATGTGTGAGTGGGTGAGGTATTGTGTGTGTGTGGTATGTGCGTGTATACACACACACACACACACACACACACACACACACACACACACACAACAATATATTTCCAACTGGCCATTGATTTTTTTTAATAGCCAAGATTAATGGGGTATATGATCTCATGCTTCTTCATTTTTTCTTCTTTTAGATGATTGAGATAGATATAGATGGATGATAGAGATGATACATTGATGACAGATAGATAGATAGATAGATAGATAGATAGATAGATAGATAGATAGATAGATAGATAGATAGATAGATAGATAATAAAATAATATAATAACAGAGTTGGAAGGGACCTTGGAGGTCTTCTAGTCAAACCTCCTGCTTAGGCAGGAAACCTTACACCACTTCAGGCAAATGGTTATCCAACATCTTCTTAAAAACTTCCAGTGTTGGAGCATTCACAACTTTTCATAGATAGATAGATAGATAGATAGATAGATAGATAGATAGATAGATAGATAGATAGATTATAGACAGAGATCATAGATAGATAGATAGATAGATAGATAGATAGATAGATAGATAGATAGATAGATAGATAGATGATAGATAGATAATACAATAATATAATAACAGAGTTGAAAGGGACCATGGAGGTCTTCTAGTCAAACCTCCTGCTTAGGCAGGAAACCTTACACCACTTCAGGCAAATGGTTATCCAACATCTTCTTAAAAACTTCCAGTGTTGGAGCATTCACAACTTTTCATAGATAGATAGATAGATAGATAGATAGATAGATAGATAGATAGATAGATGATAGATAGATAGATAGATAGATAGATAGATAGATAGATAGATAGATAGATAGATAGATAGATAGATAGATAATACAATAATATAATAACAGAGTTGAAAGGGACCATGGAGGTCTTCTAGTCAAACCTCCTGCTTAGGCAGGAAACCTTACACCACTTCAGGCAAATGGTTATCCAACATCTTCTTAAAAACTTCCAGTGTTGGAGCATTCACAACTTCTGATGATAGATAGATAGATAGATAGATAGATAGATAGATAGATAGATAGATAGATAGATAGATAGATAGATAGATAGATAGACAGAATGATAGATAGATAGACAGACAGACAGACAGACAGACAGACAGACAGACAGACAGACAGACAGACAGATAGATAGATAGATAGATAGATTAGATAGATAGATAGATAGATAGATAATAAAACCAGACAAACAAATAAAGAGAGAGAGAGATAGCAAGACAGACAAAGAGGTGTGTTAGGACTTTTTTTTTCTTTTGTTCCATCATGTTTGATTTTCTGGAACCCTCTGGACAAATCCTTCTAGTTTTCTTGACAAAGTTTCCCCCCCCCCCACAGGAGTGTTTTGCCATTGCCTCCTTTCTAGGGTTAACAGGCTGGTCCAAGCTCTCCCAGCTGGCTTTATGCCTAAGACTGAAATCACCCTCTCCTGACTTCCACCCTTAACCACTAGTTCAAACTGGATGTTGCAAGATTCTGCCTTCATGCCCTGACTGTACTGCAGTTTTTGCTCCGCTCAGGGTTGATTATCATAATTCGGCATCTCCTGCTCCTTGCGCACCGGGGATTCTACTTTCATGGATCATTCTGTACTTACAAATTGCTTACATGTCTTTAAAGTATCTTTTATATTGTACAGCGGTGGGAGAAAAAAAAAACAATCTGCTTCTTAAAACAAAACGCATTAAGAATACTGTTAAGTTTTAAGAGGGGCATCAATAGACTGGCTGAGCTCGTATTTTATCTCAGACGGTGCGATTTCATTACTCCGGAACCCGTTATGAATCTGCCAAAGCTGTGTAAGCTGGGAATGCAAGAGAATTTCTGTGCGTGATCATATTCAAAGAATGTGTCGTGTCCCACTCCTCCGCTGACGGCCGGGTCGGGGAAGTCCGTATCAGGCGTGCCTCTGCAGCTCTGCCAAAGTCCTATCAGAGTTCTCAAGGCAGGCAGGAGACCAGGAAGTGACTTCAGCAATCCAGGTTAGACTTTGCCTGACTCAGAGAATGCCAGAAAGCAGATCCTTTATATAGGCCATGGGGTGTGGCTCCATGACTCAGCACTTATCCAGGCCTGCCCCTCCCTTCCTTTTGCTGATGTCGCCTCTCAACTCTCCGGAAGCGAGGATCTCTCCAGCCTCCAGCTGTTGGCAATCCTAGCTCATGACTGGCCTCACATTCTTCAGGCTCACATGCTGTGGGGGAGGGGTTTAGTTGCTCCGTTTGGCTGGGCATGGTGCCAGGACTGGGGGCTGAAGGCACGTCAGGCCCTTCGTCTTGCTCGGCCTGTCCGGGCATGGTGCCAGGGCTGGGAGCTGGAGGCATGCCAGGACATTCTTCCGAACTATCAGCGTCCAGCAGGAGATAAGAGGGGCCCGGCT